>NC_052509.1:60454569-60687069 GCF_014356525.2 Nilaparvata lugens
CTGCAACCGATACTCTCCTCTCACGCCCGAACTGAACTTGTTCTTCAACTCGCCAAGCACCCGGAAAAAGCTTCGATCGTCGTTTCCTTGTGTCGAAAGCAAAGTCTTTATGAATCACAAACGGTGTACCCTTCAGCTTCCACTGTTTCTCGTGAGGAAATGGATGTCCTGATCGTCCGAAAATGCGCAATGATTGGCCCGTTATCTAGTTCCTTGCCCAATGCATGTGCTCGATTAACCCAGGTACCTGCTCGTGCCCCCCCATGACTCACCAAAGTCTTTGACATTTCACTCACGTAATCCACTGTTGCACATTCATATTTCAGCCCGCGAAAAATTATATTGTTCCTTCTCGATCTATTTTCAAAATTTTCCATCTTCCTGATTATGAGATTATTCTGAATTTTTTTGAGCAACAATTGATTTCTTAAATGTTAATTCTCGACAGAGAGTTTATTCACTTTTTCAATTAGATCGTTTAAATCCCCTTTGTAGCTACAGCGCGAGTTTTCCATCCATACCCTTACTAACCCGCTTTTCAAACGGTCAAATAGTGATTCAATAAAGCTGAGTTCACATTACCGGAAGCTTTAACACTTGGTCTGGAGCACGCTTTTTCTGTTCCATCTCTTCGAGCTCAGGCGAACTTTAGCAACGAGGACTCTTCTTAGCACTATCGTCCGGTGAAAAGTATTGTTAGATACTGTTCTTATTCATTCAGCTTCGAATATTTCGATTCACTTGAGAACAATTTCACAAATAAAAACAAATTGATAATTCAATTTATTACGAAGAACTTTTAGCTCTAGGTCTCTTTTAGCCACTACCGTCTGGTGGAAAGTATTGTTGGATACTGTTTTCATTAATTTAAACTTTGAATATTTCGATTCACTTGAAAACAATTTCACAAATAAATAACAAATTGATAATTCAATTTATTACGAAGAACGTTTTAGGTTAAACATGCACTAAATGAACCGATTAAGCACGACCCGTCCGGAACTTGAGATAAGAGAGCAAAACAAGTCTGCGACAATTCTTCAACGCTCACTATCAACTCCTAATTTGAGAACATACGATTTGAAATCGAAAGTTGTCAATTGTAATTGGGGAATGATTTTAAAAAACCAATACTTTTATTTTCCATACTGTACTCATAAAAAATAATATGATAATATATTTATATTCGAATGAAACGTTTAGTTTTTAAATAAAAAATATTTTTTGGCCCCAAAATCCAATGGAGAGTTACCGAATTGCTTGATCAAGAGATCAATTGATTGATGATAAAGTTCAATTGCGCCGTGAACATAGAGAATTTGACTTCATCAAGTTCAAATGTTTGGAGACAAAAGTCGTGTTGCCATACATACATAGAAAGGATTCTCATTAATAATTCGTGAACAGTACAGGGGAAATAATTGAGGAGTTGGTGGAAAAACGACCTGAGTCAAAAAATCAAGTTTTTGTAAATTGAGTTTGAAATATTTAGTACACATCTTCATTATTTCATCAGAATGCAATATTCTGCAAGTATTTGACTTTATTGATCTTTTTATACTATTTTCAATGCTATTATTCATAATTAGCCAGTAATCCAAGGCTAACTGATATTAATTGATATAAGGTGTGTTGTCTCAGGTCGTTTTTCCATAACCCTGGTTGTTACTGTTCAGAGGTTCAATAAAATGATGAAAAACCCGTATCAAGAGTAGTGATAATGGATAATTTCTTGCTCATGATATGGATAATTAATAAGTAGGTAATAAAGATCTAAAAAATGTCATTTAGAAGTGAACAATTGAAGATGATATTTTCCCTTCTTGAAACACGTTTCATCCATAATCAGACTCTGGAATGTTACATGGTACTGTTCTGATTTTCGGGAATTCATACACCCAATGCTTTCAGCATCGGATTCTTCTTCAGGAGCGTCTTCTTCATTATTTTCATCATCTAGAGGATAATTGGTTCCCTTGATGTATTAATGATCTTCTTATACCATTCATTTGGTAGAGAGTTAGTTGGGAGGATATTTTTAATATTCTTTCCGAAGAATGGACATTGATATGTCCAAAGCTCCGCCAATTTATGTAGATGCATACAATATAACTTGTATAGTTATTCCAAATTGCTTTTCCATATCATAACAGTTCAATAATTATTTTCTTAGTCTTATTATGTAAATTCATCTATAATTTGCTGTATTGTAAGCTATTGTTATTGTGTATAAGCCAGTATATACTGTAATCTACATAAGTACAGTAATCTACAAAGTACTCAATCAATCAATCAATCAGCTTCTTCTTTGTAAGAAACAAATAAGGATTTCACTGGCTGCTGGCTCACAGCTTGTCAGCTGAATAATTTCAGGTTTGCCACACAAACAAAAAATTTTCACAACTCAATCATTTTCAAGATACACAACATTTTGTACCAATCTGTTCAGAATTTCTGGCGGATAGAATGAAGCGTGTTGCGGGAAAACGACACGAGTGACCTCGGGTCGTTCTCTACCCAGCCTCCTCATTTAGCCTACATCTGACATTCTCTCAATTACAAGTGACTATTATCAATACCTTGATACTTCTCAAATTAACTTTTTACTTTCTCAAATAAATTGGAAAAGGTGTTTTGACTACTATTTTTTTTTTTTTTTTTTTGAGCAGGTATGATTACTAAATCTTTTCTCCGGAACAACGTCTTTTCACAAAAAGTGACATGCCGTACACAAGTAAAATATTCAATCCAAGGTTTACAAGAGAGTTTTTGCAAGGATTGACAGACACAGAAGAAAATGTCAATATGGAGAGAAACTAGAGACAAATTTCATTTTATCATAGCTATCCTGATCTGAGATACATGTTAGGTTAGCAAAGTTTGAGGCATCCGCTTCTCTAAAACAGTAAGTGAATTCTCAGTGAAGCCTGTTCAAGAATAAAACTTACTGACGTGCTATTCTTGAATCTTAACAAGCCTCCCATTCGCATCTTCTAGCAATACCCCAAATTCAATGCGGAAATATTCTCGGGAAATGTGTTACCAGTCACCATTGATTGTGATGAATCTAATTTGGCGTTGATTGTAGAGGATTTTATTCTCTTGGAAACAGTTCTGGATTTTTTCACTATGAAAGGTCTTTGAGTTAATGGAGAAAAAAACAGGTATTTTTAACACTGTAAGGTTAGCAAGGGTATTTTTTGTGAAGATCATTTTCAGACTATTTGTTACAAATAACAAAATCAGTACCACAATACATTCTGGCAGCATGTTTCCTCGCTCCCTCTCATGTCTCAAGTGAATGAACAGAAAAATAACTATGAATTCGCTAAGCTGTGACTCAATGAGTCTGAACGAAAAAGGAGATAAGTTGCTGATTCATAATTCACGGCAAGCCTCATAGCAAACCAGTTACTTCGAACAGTGAAGGAAACAATGGAGATATGCAGGGATATGCAAGTACCCCGCATTGTATGCTCAATCCGTAAATGAGTTTTGTGTAAGTGTGTATTAGCGATCGTAGCACAACGTGGTGGCAATTTTGGAAACTGGAGTGTATCCCAATTAGGTGAAGTACTAACAAAATGGGGAGATTTTTTTTTATTACGTTTTTACATGGTTTTAAGCATGTAGAAGTGATTTTTACTAAAATTGAGCAGTGACACTACGGGGTCTCCCCTTAGTGTACACACCTCCCCTTAATGTGCTGTGTATACTTGATTGTCTCCCCGTATTATACCTTGTTCCAACACACACACACACACACACACACACACACACACACAATTGGGACGCTACAAAAAGTATAACTTCAAAATGCTAGCATTCCTTATAGATAGCATCGGTGCTTCCCATTCAATTAATGTGGACAGTTGGAAGTAAATATCTAACTATAGGAAAGTTATCTAAAAGAGTCGCGTAGTAGGATCCGCAGACAACCGAAAAAAGAAGAATAGTTGTTCTCAATACTCCAATACTCAAATGGCGCCGTTTCCATTCAGGTCAGTGTATATAACCACCCATCCAATCTTCAACCTACTGTATCTTATTTTTTTGTTACTAGATCACTATGCAATTGAACTGGAAATCGATCAGAATTGTGTCGAATAAAATTTTACAACACTTGGACTCGGCTGTATAGATCAACAATTATGTAGGGTGGCTGTTCTATACACGTACATAGTATAATGGATGAGAGGATCATTTCAGAAATTATTTTTATTATCGAATCGCAAACAAAGAGGGCTCTTTTAAAATGTGGTTCTCTCAAAATAAAATACTTAAGAGATGTTTGAAATGCGTTTTGTATAAGGATCAACGATTAACGATCGAACTGCATGACTTTTTTCTTTTATTTTTCTCTATAAATTTCCAATATCGGGGCACCGAGCTTCGCTCGTTATTTATTTATTGGCTCTTGATAAACCGAACACAATTCTTTAAAATGATTGGGGAATAACTAACAGGCACAGCCCAAAACTGTTTCTTCCCCGAATTTTGATTTAAACACTAAATAGTCCAGAAAGTAGGTTATGTTCCATACACTTGAATTCAGGCTCAATTTTCTGTTCAAACATTTAAAAACAAAAGAATTCTAATTTATATAATTCACAAACCAAATTGGATAACAAAATAACACTCACTAATCACTTAAAATTGTCAAATAATGATCAACTTTGAAAACTATGATATACTCCAGTTTGGTAGGATTATCATGTCATGTCAAAAAATCAGATTATGTTGATCAAGTCGATTAAATTGTCTAGCTAGATAAAATTTCTCGCTGATTGATTATGATTACACAGCTGGAAATAATTCTGTCTCTCTCACACAGGCACACGCATCTTCAGTTATCGAGAGACGACGAAATTATCATCTGTTTTCCAAGGATGAATTATCCTTCTCATGTCCTTCAGCGAGTTTTTCCAGGGATGAGACATAGTGCAATCGAATTTTTATACCATAAACCTACTATTCTTCAAGTTTCGTGAAAATCGTTAGAGCCGTTTCCGAGATTCGTTGAACATAAATAGCCATATAAATATCCAGATAACCAGATATAAAAATAGCCAGATATATACAGAAACTTCTTGCTTAATATAATAGAATATTGTATTCAATTCACTTTTGTGATCCACATGTTTCACTGTACTCATCTATTAGAATTCTGGTTTTATATTATGTTTATTAATTTACAGTGCTACTTTTTGTTTTTGAACCACTATGGGGCTTGTTAGACTCAGTCGAAATTGTCATATTGTAAATAAATGAATGAATGGGAAACAAAGAAGGTGCAAACATAATGTATATAATGTGGATAATTAAATAATCACCTTTTGCATTCCTTCTTCTCCAGTTTGTGCAACCGTTGAAATATGATGGAATGATGACTCAGATATTCAGTCATCAGTTTGGTGAATCTCCTTTGCAGGCTTTCCAACGATTTTTCTGCAATAAAAATAGAAAAAATATTTCCAAATAATTTATTTCGCGTTAGAAGTGATATAATAGTTGTAATAACGCATAGTCAAATTAACAAATTGAAAGTTCATTGGAAATCATTTAATACTCTTTTCACTGTAGTTCTCAACATACCATTATTAACCTCATTACTCATTAAAAAATATTCAACTCAATTGACTAAACTTGACAAGGGATACAAAACCATTTCGTTCACGTTAGAGAGTGATTATAATAGTTGTAATAACGAATAATCATAGTAGCAAATTGAAAATCATTTAATACTTTCCACTGTAGTTTTCAACATACCATTATTAATCTCATTACTCAATCACAAATACTCAATTCAATTGACCAAACTTGACAAGGGATAGAAAACCAAATAGATTTCAGTTGCTACTGGATAATGATGTGAACTCATTGATTCATTGACAGTAATGGTGAGAATAAATTCCCATTAATTCTGTTCGGTACGCTTTTTTATATTATTTAAATTGAATGATATTTTTCAATATAATTGTTAAGATCATTATGAAAGTGAGAAAAAGTGGCAACTGAAATTTTTAAGTGGTCTAATAAGCGAGTTATGGGTTGTTGAAGTGCTGACTTTCTAGATTCTATTTCCTTCCCAGATCATAAACAGTTTCGACTATATTATTGGAACTTCTCTTAAAAATTCAAAAAATGTATTTTTCCAAACTAAAACATTTTATTCCCCATATCGTTCATAAATAAAAAAGTAGCATTTTTTGTAAATTTGATAACTTGTTTATTTCGATATTAATCGCGGAAAAACGCATATTGGAACAAAGCAAATTATATACTGAATGTATTAGAAAAAAACTCCAATGGAAAATTCGAAACCGTTTATGATCTGGAAAGAAAACGGAGTTTAGCACTGCAACAACCCATAACTCGCTTATTAGACCACTTAAAAATTTTAGTTGCCACTTTTTCTTACTCTTATAATGATCTTAACAATTATATTGTAAAAGATTATCCAATTTAGATAAAAATAAAAAGGTGTTCGAACAGCCTTAAGATTCGGAGACCTAATTAGTTGAGGTAGAGAGATGGTATGGAAGGTCGCAACCATATAGACTCTTATCTCTGCATCGACGGTGGGTTCGATTCTCATTCCATTTGGCATTCTGGTATTCATTTGTACCATGATTTACTCTATTACACATGCAGAAACTAGAAAAGTATCATCGACAAAAACATGATAACATACTCTTTATTGATTCTTTATCGATTCATACAAGAAGAACACCATCAAAATGATAGGGAGAGAAAAAGTAAGGTAACCTTGTGCTATTACTTTCCCAAATTTAGATAAGGTTACACGTAGTCCGAAATGGGTTAAGTCTTCTAGTATATACAAGTATATAATCAAAATATCACATCTTCATCGACCAGTCAAGTTAAATCTTAATGTAGCAAACAAGAAATCAAATGATATAAGGCCGAGATCATATTGGGCGTTTTCAGACGAGTGGCAGGACAGGAAGCTTCTGATTGGCTGTTTCGGTTAACGTTTCGGAATCAGCCAATCGGAGAGCTTCCTGCCCTGCCGAATTGCCTGAAAAACGCCTGATATGGTTTAGTACTGAGAGATTTTTTTCAAACATCTTCATTGCCCATGAAAACAAAATACAAAATGAAAAACTTACAAAATAAATATTCTAGATGATAATATTATGCTATTTTACAAATAAATTGAAATTACATGGCACCACCCAGCAAGGGCAAAACCCTGACCGCTGAGTGAGAGTATCACCTGTTTAGACAATATAAAAATTTATTTACTAATAATCAAAGCTACAAAAAATCGAAGTTAACAACTAATTACTAGTAATTATAATATTTGACTGATGTCGAAAAAAAAAATTGTATCACCCACTTATTTATATGTCCCATCCTCTGCCTACCCCTATTAGAAAGAGATTCTGACAATGCATTTGGTATTATATTCATTATTTTTGAGCTAAGATACCCCAATTGTCTTCGCACTATTGTCAAATCTGAATAGTTAATATTATAAATGTTATGAGATGTAACTCTCAGGTTATACATAGAAACGTTATTATCCACTGTAAATTCATCCTTCCTCATCCATGCATAGTAGAGAAGTTTCTTTATATAAATTTGACGTATTTTTCACTTTAAATTCGGCAAATGTTTCACTACTAGAAAAAGCCCTTTGCTTATTAAGAATTGCTTTTATTATCATTTTTTGAAATGTAAAAATTTTATTCATGAAAACATCATACGCTCCTCCCCATACCACTAACCCATATTGCAGCACCGATTGAACATAGGCAAAATAAAGGACGCTAAGTAATTTAATGTTTCATATTTTACGGACTTTATAAAAGATAAAGGAAATAAATTTTAAGCGTTTACAAATATATTCTATATGAGGCTCCCACTTAAGGTTACAATCAACCATGATGCCCAGATACTTTATAGATTTTTCATTTTTTAGTTGAGGGCATGCACAATCCTTCCATTTCTCAAAATCACAATTTGTATGTATTTTTAAATTCATAGCATCATTTGGTTGACTAACTATTGTAGGAGAAAATGTAATATATTCAGTTTTTGATGTATTTATACTCAATGTATTAATATCAAGCCATTGTTTAACAATGGATATTACTCTTTCTGCTCTCGAGTACGTCTCTAACCATGAGCTTTATCATGTATTTATCAGATTAGATGATAAATCATGAAGCCTCCTAGGATATCCCTCTTTTCGAGCATTTTCAAATTAGAATGTTAATGAGAAATAAGAGTCTGTTACAATAAAGAACGTTGTTTTTGTGTCTTTCATGCTGTCTAATTTCTCTGGATTTTCCAGCGTTTCATGCAGTTGAGAGATGGAACACGGGAATCCTACAGAGGTGAATATCGCTCACCTGCAGAATCGAAAAAGCGCGGGACTGTCAGTAAAAAGTTTCGAAAAAAGGTGTTGATTTATGCATTTTCATGCTCCGTGGAATTCATTAATTCTGAGCATCAGAGCCCGACGTTTTTCTCCGTAACCTGAATAGCTAATGCCAATTTAGAACTTTTCAGACTATTTTTTGAAGCGTGCATACATTCATCGCAAACCGAGTTTTATGAATAGGATTACTATTAGCGTTATTTGTGCACCTAAAAGCGAAACCAATCACTGGAAAATGTATTTCAGGTTGATTTTGAACTTGTTTTCTCAATTTTCTAAAAAAATATCTGCAAATCGAAACCGATTTTCGATTAAAATAAAAAAGTAGTTCAAATAGGTAACTTGTTTCTAGTTAATTTCAAATTTAAATTCCATATTTTAAAACCTCAAAAGACTATTTCAGTGGTTCACAACCTTTCAACGTGCCCATAGAATTTCCATATCTATGATTTGGTACATTTTTAAATCTGGTGGATTGAAATTTTTACTATTCCCAATGATAGTTTTAAATCTCAGTTCACAAAAAATGCAGCTGATTATATTATAGATGGAATCAAATAGAGAATGCATTTATTGAAATGCCAATTAATATATAATTATTATTTAACGAAAATCCTGAATAAATGCTGGAAATCACCCTAAAGACTTCTGCTACTGCAGACATTGACAACAGGGTTAACAGCTAGATGGAAATTCGATGAATTGGGAGGTACCGGGTTCGATTCCCGGGCTAGCAACTAATTTTTGGATAGTAGTTCTCATCGAATTTCCATCTAGCTGTTAACCCTGTTGTCAATGTCTGCAGTAGCAGAAGTCTTCGGGGTGATTTACAGCATTTATTTAGGATTTTCGTTAAATAATAATTAATTATATTATAGATGGAAATTTACAGTAGCGAATTTAGAAAAATACTTTCCTCTTCTTCTGGTTCCTTCTCCTATCGGAGGTTGGAAATCATCACGGCAATTTTCACTCTATTGACTGCACCCTTGAGTTGCAGCCATACCATTCTCTTACATTACGCAGCCAGGATATCCTTCTTCCTCCCACACTCCTCTTCCCCATGATCCTTCCTTGCAATATAAGTCTCAACAGCTCATACTTTTCACCCCTCATTACATGGCCCAAATATTGCAATTTTCTTCTCTTTATAGTCGCAACAACTTCACATTCCTTTGTCATCATTAACAGTACATCCCTATTTGTCACTTTTAGAAAAATACCTACTATATTATAAGTACTATATATTTATTATATACTTATAAGTATATAATAAAGGAATTATATATATATATTTATAATCCCTCATTCAGATCCCATACCAGGCTTCAAACCACGAACGATATTCTTATGTTTAAATCCTCTTCAATTAGTGAAGAGGTTGAGATCAAAAAGGTTCCGATAGAATCCAATCTTGTTTATCTGAGTATGGAGAGCGTAAATTGTACTTAGAAAAGTGAAAGTGACATAACCAACATTTTTATTTGGACAGTATAGTTTTAATTGGAAATGGGACAGTTTTGGGCATGTACCTCTTGTGCCTTTCCTCATGTTAAGTATTTGTACACAATGTGATAAATAAATAAATAAATAAATTGTAAATTGAACACTTTTCATTCATTAGGCTCTTCATTCATCCCAGAAATATATAACTGATTATCCAGTAATCCTTCTACAGTAATGGCCATCAAGAAAATTATAATTCCCGAAATAACATCCCCTAATTAATTTGTGTATGTCATGTGTACGTAATGTGGGGGGTAATACCAGTCTCCTGTCGGTGACGGCACTTATCTGAGGGTTAATTCCTGTTTTGGGAAGTACCCTTGTCACACGAAATAGGGAAAAATGTCTAGAGTATACTAGATTATTTTTCTGACAATTAATCAAAGGATTAATTGTGTACTATATTTCCTCAGGATCAAGTAACTCGATGATGGGTTACTATTGACCTCTGAAATGAATATGATATTAGCAAATAAATAAGCTATAAGCAAGGTCGAACACAGGGTCACTAAGGAACAACATGTGATGACAAGTTGCATTTATTTAAATTGACTAAATCATATAAGAATATTGTTTGTTCAATAATAATTAATAAATGAATTTGATAATGAAGGGTTAAGCCCATAAACAATATAATTTGAATTTTAAAGAGTTCTTTCAAGTTAATAAATTTATTAAAGATGAGCATGTAGTGCTTTCACCCAAGGGTTGCCCGACTCAAGTTTGGACAGTGTAACGTCAGAATTTTTACAAACGATATACCAGTTTGTCTATGGAAAATTGAGTCGAATAGATTTTGAAGTAATAATAATATTATGAATCACTCACATTTATATGGGCCCATAATATACGCGCACTCACTCATGAAGATTTGTTCACTGCATGGCTGGCATCTTTCGTCAGGCTGCATGGCATCATATTAGGCTTCATTATTTGGCTCGCGATTTTAATAATTGATAACTCCTTTTTAACTGAGACTTGGTAATCAATTGAATTCTAACGTTACGGAAACTCTACATTAATTGAAATTTAGCACTCTTACATAAATTTAACAATGAAACATTTAAAATGACAAAAAAATAACAAATAGGAGTTCAATGTACTGAGGCTGTTTATTGTTGTGTTGTATAACCCCTGTTTCTATTGTGTTTTTCATTGAATTGTGTTAACTGGGCTAACTTAGGTGAATTTGTGATGTACTATCGATGCTGATAAAGATATTCTATACTATACCTTATCTGAAATACCCGACTCAAACCCCAATTCACAATCTAATACCTATAAAAGTTTTTCGACAACTTGCGAAGTGATTTAAACAGCGTCTCCTACACACATTCCTGCTAAACTTTGTTGAAAGGAGGCGGCAGCGAAAAACAAATCTTCCAATCAAGCTCAGCACAAGTTTCAACTTTCAAGTGGCAAAGACCAGCAGAGCAGAAAAAAGTTGCAACTTGGCCAAAAGTTGATCGCCTTGCCACCGCCACCGCCCGGAAACTGTCTTTGAATTATTCAAACGTGAAATTTATGGAAGGTAAGTTGGCTGGAAATTACACTAGCCGTTCTGCAACTAGATTATATGAACAATAGAATTATGTGCGGTGCGAGCCTCATCCTTCTGACCCCCCACCCCAATCTTAGACACCCCCTTGAACTCCTCTAACCCCTTCATACCCCCCAAATCCCTTTTCAATCCCCTTAAAACCCTCTTCACATTGAGATGGTCTCGTTTGTCTCTGCTAGTGCTTGTTGCTGCTTCATGTTTATTAAATTTGCACCTCCCGACCACAAGTGGAAAAATGTCGCTTGTATAAAATTATGAACAGTAGTGGAGGACAATAATGTGGTTGGGAATGAAGATTGCGGAGAGAGAAATATGTGTATTCATTAATTCATTCACGATACAGATGACACTAATGTAATAACATAGGCAGATGAAATAATAAGGTAGTCCTTGTGCTATCTTTCTTCCAAATTTAGGTGACACAGTACAAGATAAGGCTACTATTTTACGTGTTTTAGTGTTTGGAACACTGTATGGTACCATAGAGAAACAATGTCATAAGTAGATATCCCATGGTATAGGGCGTTTATGTCGCAACTTTTACTGTTATCTCAAGCCGATAGTTCATTTAATTCTTTCCCGTGAAGCTGTGTGACACTGGTAGTCTAACATATTGTGCCGTTCATACACTCTCACCCCAACAAAACAGATGAATTAGACAATAATCAACAGTAATCAGCTTGAGATAACAGTAAAAGTTGCGACATAAACGCCCTATACCATGGGATATCTACTTACGCTATTGTTCCTCTATGATGGTACTTTAAACCCGAAGTGGTAGTTGAATAGAGTGTATGTGAGATTTTGGGTTTGAGATTCATAAAATTTATTCATTTATTTATCTCTATTTAATAGAGATGAAAGATGGAGATGATTTTTGAGCTTTGTGCCTTGGTTCACAATGATGTCCTACAATACCTGATTCCATGGACAACTATTTCAATATGGAGAAGAATTCTCTCATATTCATGTATGGAAAAAATTTTCATTGGAATTCTCCACATTGTATAGGTGCGTACAGATTTATGAGCCGCCAACATGAGCAATTCACTTTTAATCAGCTGATTCCAAGCTTTTTATATCTGTATCTTACCGTTTCTGTAAAAATACAGATATAATCAGCTGATTAAAAGTGAATTGCTCATGTTCGCGGCGCGTATATCTGTACGCACCTTAAGATTTCATTCGTCATGTGTCCACTATTTTGGGAAAATTGATTGAGGAATATAGAGTAAACTAGTTCTAAAAATTAAGGACGGATTCAAGTTTCCATGGAGGTGCCTGCATAGGGAAGATTTCTGATGAGAAGAAGATTTTCAAGTTGATCGAAAACATTAAATGCCTAGATAAGTATACCAATAAAAATGTTTCTGTCTCTATAGAATATTATTAAATGTGATATCCTTGTCAATTCATATCAGAATAATATTGAGTTCTCACAGTCTAAGTCAGATTATTCACATAATGATGAATAACCAATTCATAAGAATACAAGAGTTAACTAGCAAGCTATGTACTATACAAGATACTGTAGTATAAATCATTGGGATTCAAGATACAAATTTCAACAATAATAATCTCCTTGATGAATGAATTTTATCCAAACTCAAAACCTAGCATAAAATTTATCATATACAAGGGAAAATTATATTCTGTATCATCCCTCTCTCTCTTCTCTTTTCCCTCCCCATTAAACTGTCAAGGGCAGGTTAAAGTGTCGGGCCCGGCTAAAGTATGACAGTCGTAAGGACCATTGACGGCTCAAATGATATATCCAGGCGGTGGGGACTCCCCACCAACAAAGCAATACGAATTAAATTTAATTCACCAACATACTTTCTTATCCTAATGTCTCATAAGATAGTTTGGTAAACTCATAACAACTGGAGATTCTTTTTAAAACTTTACTCATCATTAGCCCCAGATATTGTACACCTTGAAGGGTTGCCATCATTTACTCTCTTTGAAAATGCCATGTTTTACCAACCTGAAACTTGATGTTTTACTGATCTCTTTCCTGGTAGAGAGTTGGTGGGGAGGATATTTTTAATATTCTTTCCGAAGAATGGACATTGATATATCCAAAGCTCCACCAATTTATGTAGATGCATAACAATATAATTATCTATAGTTATTATATTACAAATTGCTTTTTCATATAATATACAGTTCAATAATTATTTTCTTAGTCTGCATTATGTAAATTCATCTATAATTTTGCTGTATTGTAAGCTATTGTATATAAGTGTATAAGCCAGTATAATATATTGTAATCTACATAAATAAAGTACTTAATCAATCAATCAATCCTGTTTCTCGATTCTCTATTATTTAAATATGTTACTATACTAGTTATCCCTTGAAGAATTTGTAATTATGCACATAGAAAGCAAATCAATTGGAATGATGGGTTGATAGAATTGGCTAGCTCAGAACTCGCTGACTCAATGTTAAACTGCCATATGAATCAAAAATGCTCTGATCGGTGTAGTATTGATTCATAAGGCAGTTTAACATGGAGTCAGCGAGTTCCGAGTTAGCCAATTCTATCAACCTAAAATGATTATTGACAAAATAGCTCACCTAGTTTTTGCATTTTGTCCCTGACGTTTTCGTTCTCGGCCTGTGCGTTGACGAATACCTGTTCGTCGAGTAGACCGTCCTTCCTGAGCAGCTGACAGCCGCGTTCTATTAGGCTGTGTTTGGCATCCGGGTAGTCAGACAGCGCCTCCCATAGATCACTCTTAGACAGGCAGAACAGGTCCGAGTATCCTACCGACCTGCAACATTGAAAATTAAATGGAAAAATTAATTTATTTAAATCTTTGTTGGGCGGAGTTAGGACTTTCAAGTCCTCTCTACCATCCAACCTCGACAGTTACAGATGCTTTAAACTAAATAATACAGTAAAAACTACTAAAATAAATAAAAATGCATCGAATAATAAGAACATGATTGAACAAAACAATCATCTGCATTTAGACCAAATTGCAAGGCGGTAGTTTAGCATATCAAGAATTGGACAGGCTAGAACTACTTTTAATAAAATGAGGAGCTTATTGAGTAGTACTGATCTTAGCCTGCATCTCAAATTAAGAATGCTTAAAGGCTACGTATTTCCAGTTCTATTATATGGAATGGAAGCCTGGACTCTTAAAAAAGAACGACACCGACCGGCTAGAAGCATTTGAGATGTGGGCTTATAGAAGAATTCTCAGAATAAGCTGGACTAGCAGAACAACCAACAAAGAAGTATTAAGAAGAATGGGAAAGGACAGAGAAATCATGATCACCATCAAAATCAGGAAACTGCAATACCTGGGTCATGTAATGAGAGGAGAGAGATATACACAAAACATCATACAAGGAAAGATACAAGGCAAAAGAAGTATAGGAAGAAGACGGTTCTCCTGGTTAAATAACTTGAGACAGTGGTACAACAGTAGTTCCATTGATCTGTTCAGGGCGGTTGCCCCAAAAATCAAAATTGCCATGTTGATAGTCAACCTTCTCAAAGGAGACGGCACATAAAGAAGAAGAAGATTTTAGCATTATTCTTGAAAAAATAGCTGGAGATGTGTTGGTTTCAACACGAAACTGCAGTCTTTTGTACAAATCCAATAAATGCGGAGGTGACAAAAAAATGTATTTTTTCAATTATGGAGAGCTTGCACAATAATAATTCCTATTTTACAAATACTAATTTCTAATGATCATGTCATTTAGACCACAAAAAGAGCCCGGTTCCACCAATATTGGTCAAGACATATTATGTGATAATGGTCAGGCCGGTACACTTCAAAAATGTGCACTACAATTGACAAGAGTTACTTTCGTCAAGGAGAAAATAATTTATCATTATTCAGTGCACACGTTGTAAACCGTACATGATTTTGATCATGTTCAAATTAATTAATGTTCTGACCCAGCTTTGTAGAACTGGACTTAGAAATTTCAACACTAGTAATTTGATAGTACTTGCTTGCATTACTTCAAAAGGAATCTTCATAATTAATTCATTTTTGTTATGTAATGAATCAATGTCTACAATAAATAAATACATACATTCATTGATAAATTATCGGGAACAAGCAACAATCCTACAAATATACATATACATAATCGAGAAAGATATAAGATCGATTCTCCAAATAGATGAATCATTGATCAGTACCGCTATGATCGACACGGTAGCAATAGTTTCGATCCGATTCGTAGAATTCGAATCAATCAAGCTCAAATTAGACTTGGGCCCAGTTTTTGGGGCACTTATAGAATCTAAAGGACCGTTAAGCTAATAGATTTATCTAATAGAATCACATTTAATAAGTTTACAGGAAACCGTAAGATGAATTGTTGAAAACTTGAGACAGGATATCAAAGAACCGGAGTAGGATATATACATTTTTTAGTATAGTGATATGAAGTATGTAATAATAATTTCAGCATACAAACATAAATTTTATATATCGATCAAATGTCTGGTTGAGGTATTGAATTTAGTTGGTTTAATGACTACTCTATAGGCTTCCTCATCTGAGCTTAGACCTTCTGACCTATTCCAAATGTACGTTTTTAAAATAGAGATGCTTCCCATCTTATTTAAATGGAGTCACTTTCACTCCCTAGGGAGTTTTTCTGTTTTTTAGTACCGAGAGCGAAAAAGTGACACTTTAGTATCATGTTTCAGGGAGTAAAGTAAGTACTTTTGACAGTAGGTGGAGGAAAAATAGATTTTTCATAGGTGATATTGATTATACGATAATACATTTATGATACTTGAAAGATAGATGATTGAATCACAAAAATAGATCCTTGATAGATGAGATTATAATGTGATAGATCTATGATAATTAATAGATTAATGATTACATTTTTCAGAGCTGGTGAAGATTAATTAGTAACAAACCTGACATTGGCAGTTCGCCGGTTGCCCGTCCGGTTGCCGGCTATGTCGAGGACACTGATCTCTCCGAAGACGGACCCGGGGCCGAGAGTCGCCAACACTGACTCGTCATCATCTGCCACCACCGACAGTTTGCCACGCTTCACTATGTACATCTCGCGGCCCACGTCGCCCTTCCGACATATATAGTCGCCTGGGCTGAACACCTACAACAAATGTCATACGAATCGAAAAATATTACTAAAGATTATATTTGAGTGTTATTATACGTAACTGAGATTGGAGTTTTATGCACTATGCGCTATATAGTCGCCTGGGCTGAACACCTACAACAAATGTCACACGATTTAATAATATTGCTGGGCCGGGCAAGATATTTATCTCGAGCCACTCCCGTGTTTAGGATGGACACGTTAAGCCGTCGGTCCCGGCTGCCTAAAAAGCAGTCGTTAGATCATGTCAGAGGCCCTAGAATTGATCAGTTGCGACCTGAAAACTCTGACACCAGACCTGAGCCAGCCAGGCCACTCGATATTATTATTATTATTATTATTATTATTATTATTATTATTATTATTATTATTATTATTATTATTATTATTATAATATTGCTTACGATTATATTATTTGAATGATATTATACGTTACTGAGATTGGAGTTTTATGCACTATGCGCTATATAGTCGCCTGGGCTGAACACCTACAACAAATGTCACACGATTTAATAATATTGCTGGGCCGGGCAAGATATTTATCTCGAGCCACTCCCGTGTTAGGATGGACACGTTAAGCCGTCGGTCCCGGCTGCCTAAAAAGCAGTCGTTAGATCATGTCAGAGGCCCTAGAATTGATCAGTTGCGACCTGAAAACTCTGACACCAGACCTGAGCCAGCCAGGCCACTCGATATTATTATTATTATATTATTATTATTATTATTATATTATTATTATTATTATTATTATTATTATTATTATTATAATATTGCTTACGATTATATTATTTGAATGATATTATCCATTACTGAGATTAAAGCTTTGCACTATGTACTATCCACATTCCTTGAAAAGGGCATTAACATTCCGCATAGTGAAATTTTCAAGAGAAAAACTTTGATATAATAATTATTGGAGTTGTGCTACTGAAAATTCATTTGTAGAGTCTCTGATGATATTGTTAATACTCCTAGTACATGGGTTTCCCATAGTTGAGTAGGTTAATTTCAATTTAGGTTGGGGGAAAAAATCTCTATTTATATTTGTAGTAAATTTTTCATTCATTGTATTTTTTAATATTATGTGAATTTTATTGATTAGATTGCTTGTTTGTATATTAGACCAATGGAGATAAAATTTATAATTATTGTGGAGCTCCATCATGTATGAAAGGAACATAGTCAATTCAACTCGTTTTTTTCCCTTAGGGCTACTTTTGTATTCATAAATAGAAATTTTCGGCTTTATAATGCCATTATCATTTTGATATAACCGAAACATGTCGTGACTAAAAATTTAAAACTTAGATTCGAATTTTTATTTTTATCAATTCAACTCAAATTTTCGGACACTTCACTACAAGTGAGGGGGTAAGCCAAGAGAGTATTAGTGGAAAGGTAAACATGAGAGAGTTGCATCGGAGGTATTGATTGATTGATTGATTGATTGATTGAGTACTTTATTTATGTAGATTACAATATATACTGGCTTATACACTTATATACAATAGCTTACAATACAGCAAAATTATAGATGAATTTACATAATATAGACTAAGAAAATAATTATTGAACTGTATATGATATGAAAAAGCAGTTTGTAATATAATAACTATAGATAATAATCATATTGTTATGCATCTACATAAATTGGCGGAGCTTTGGACATATCAATGTCCATTCTTTGGAAAGAATATTAAAAATATCCTCCCCACTAACTCTCTACCAAAAAATTTCAAGTGGAGAAGATTGAACATGAAAATTAATTAATGTTCATTAACATTTTCACCTAAAATTGAAAATAAGCTCGAAATTCGAGAAAATGTTATTATATCAATTGCAAACTGTTGGCAACTGTTGATTCTAATTAATCATTCACTATAAAGAGATAGCAGACTTCGTGTGTCTCCAGCGTTATTGTCCTGTCACCAGCTGGCTCAGATATTTGAATAGTAGACTTGAAATGCTCGGGAACACTAGCGTCAGGCCGTCAGGTGATCAATTTTTCATAACGGCAAGTAAAGTTGTGTGAGTGCGACACACCAGCATTTTTATTGTGATAAAGAATCAATAAAAATACTAACTATAGAAAAATTTAAAGAGAAGACATTTGAGATATTTGGATGATTATCATGGGTTTCCCATAGTTGAGTAGGTTAATTTCCGAAAAATTCAATTTATTCATATTTGTAGTGAATTTAATGTATTGTATAGTTGAAAATTAAGTAAATTTTAATTATTGTATTGCTTGTTTTTATATTAACGGGAATAAAATTTATTATTATCATTGTGTAACTACATCATGAATGAAAGGTATATATTCGATTCAAATCCTCTTTTTTCTAGGGCTACTTTTGTATATAAATAAAAATTGAAATCTAAGTACCCTTTCAAATTATTTAGCCACGATAATATGTTTTGGATATACGAGAAGTATAAAATAGTAGTATAATATGTTTTGGACATACTCGTGTAATGCCATTATCAACTTGATATAACCGAAACATGTCATGAATATAGTATATTTCGGACCTAGAGCAGAAAATGAGATTTTTCCAGCTCGAAATCGGTTTTCAAGTCCGAGGCCGTAGACCGAGGACTAGAAAAGATTGAGAGCTGGAAAAACATTTTTGCCCGTGGTGCGAACGATATTTTTCGCCACACTACAGGTATTGCTGACTAAATGAATAAAGAATACAAAATAAAGAATACTCATTAAGCTATCGTACCTATCTCTTGATTTTAGTGGTGGATTATTTGCAGTCAGGATTTCAGATTCTTTTAAAATTTCACTTGGAATACCGCAGTCATCTTCAAGTATTTTTGGAAATTCGGAATGCACTAATCAACAATAAATAATTGAATAAAACTGGTTGCGAAGCGAATTAGTTTGATTCGAAACTGGAACTGAAATCATGGCGACTTCAGCTGATGATGAAAGTGGACACTCGCCCGATCTAGCAGATGACTTATCAACTACTTCCATGAGCGGCTGGAAAGAGACAACTTTCTGGCCTAGACCGGAAAAGAAACCCTTTTCTGACATCGTCTGCAAACAAGGTCTTTCAGATCTACGTAGGGACTGGAAAACAGCTGCTTTCTGTGCAGTGTGGCGAAAAATAATTTTTCTACAGTTACCTTGAAAAGTGACCATTCCTGCACTGTTTACAGAACGCAAAGAATCACTTTTCCGCACTAGTGCGCAAAGTATTACTTTGCGTACTCCAGATTTGCAACATGGCAACGCAAAATAGTTAGTAAATTATATGGAGCACCAGTGCAGCAAAATAAAAATTAAGTTGGTAACTGTGGTATAGTGTGGTGGTGCAGGTTAAAATAATATCAAGGACACCGAGTTCGAGGACAGCCATCACATTCAGCACACAGCCGCCTTCATTCATTTACTACCACAGTAGCCTATATTTGAGATTTCAAGGAAGCTTTTTTGCGCAATTACTGAGAAATAAGGAAAAATTTTTGCGCAAAGATTAAAGTGAATCCATCTTTATACTGAGTGAATCTGTTACATCTTTATACTGTAAAATTATAAAGTGATTGCAAATTGAATAATTCGGAGGGTACAAGAGAGTGTGATACACCCATCGTTTCTCTGTCTCTCGCATAAGCTTAAAGATTGTGCAAACTACTAGGTGGAAAAAACAGATGGCCCCATGCGTTATCTCCTATTCTCGCTTACTCGCTACTGCTTTTTCCTCTATTACGAAAGCCATGTGAAAGAGAAATCACTCGTGAGTTCCTTTTTAATCCTGCCTTCCTATACTGCCAGTTGAAGTGAATCCATATTATTCACTTTATATGTGGCTTGCACCCAACTCGAGCCCCCTGGCACGTTGCCGCTTTTTCCTCTATTACGAAAGCCATGTGAAAGAGAAATCACTCGTGAGTTCCTTTTTAATCCGTCATTCGTATACTGCCAGTTAAAGTGAATCCCCCGGTTCACACACCTAGCAATGAGATTTCGCTACAACTCACATTCCTGCAATATCAATTATAATTATTCCACTGTCACCAATCTTTAATACTGCTGGCTTTTCTATGATTGAGATAACTACGATAATAAATACAATTGCTGTAGATTGAAGATTCCTACAGCATTCCCTGTTATGACATTTATGACATGTTCTGTATTTTATTTTACTGAGTAGGCTCAATCCAGAAATTACTTGAACAGAAATAAATGAGTTACGATTTTACTTCTCAACAACCATTAATGATAATGTAGATGACAAGATTTTTTAACAACAGAGTTTTAGCTGGTTCTATCTAGTTTTCAAACCCTGTGTCAACGCTACATAAATTCGTTCAAGAAAATATTTATCGTAACTACATTAATGCATCAAACTCTCAAGAGACCGATGCATTTTTTCAACATCGAGTTCAATGCATTACTTTCAAGTATAAATAAAAGTGCCTATAGGCTCCTGACAAGAGACAACTATTATTTGATAAATTAATATCATTGATGTCACCAAAATTGTGCATCAGAGTTGAAGCAAAATTAGATGAAGTTGCACTGATGTAAAGATGTAGAAAGTACTTGAAGGTGATTGTTAAAAATGAAAAGCAAGTAGATTATTTGAGTAACAGATTAAGACTGGTAGAAATATTATGGAAGCAGATTTAGACAGAACTTTTTTCTATCAAAGGAAAAATGAAAGCTATTGATTATAGTTATATTTGAGTAATTATGCAAGTAGGTATTTAGATAAGTGTAAGACACATGTAAAGACAACCTTGATGTATCCCTTCCAAGTCAAATGAACGTCGTGATTCAGATTAAGTTGGTGAAAGCACAAGTGGCTATTGTTGAGAGAAGCAAAGCGATTATTTGATTTCAGGTGATATGCATATCTAGCTAGAACTAGTTTTTTTTTTGAAAACCACAGAGACATTCGGGGAACAGCAACTAGCAGAATTTTAAAATACAAATTTGAGAGAGAGAGAAACTCTCTTCGATCATAGTGACTTGTGATCACAATCCCTTACACTTGGGAGATTTGTCTATCAAGAGGAATAATTTGTCTCAAATGCTATAAGGAACATAGATTCTCTATCAATTGAGTTTCTGTCACAAGCAAGGAAAAACTTTTATGGAATACTGTAATAACACCACAATGCTGGAAAATTAAGATTACAATATGATGAAAGTAAGATTCAAGCAATCTTTTTGGTACGAATTTTTTGTTGTTAGCATCCTTGTTAAACAATAAATACGTGTAGAGATTTGGTTAGTTATGAGTTAGTTCTATGTCTAGTTAGATGTACACTTTCAACATGAATTAGATTACAGTTCTCCAGATAAGTATGAATAGCTTTTTTCATCTCACTACTCTCAACCCACAAAGTTAGAGTGAAAAAACACTATAATTTCATTGGCTTCAGCTGTTGTGCAATATTCTCACTCACAGTGTTGGATAATTTCTTCATTTTGGAGGAAAGTGTGATATTTCATAGTTTCTCAAGAAACAACAGAACACCAGTCTCTCCTTGTTTTAACTGTTATTTATTCTTCACTTGTCGTTTTCACTCAGCTAACAAATAATATTAGTTGAATGACATATAACCTATAGGAAAATTTCAATGCAAAACCTGCGGATTACCGAATCTTGAATGATTTTGCTTCTTCCTTTATCAGAAATATTAGGAAAACTATACATTTATGTTGACTCAGTGCATAAATTCAACCTTGAATATGCAAGTATATTATCTGAAAGATTACAGAAACATGATACATAACAAATAGACAGAAAACTTTTCTGTGTAATTACAAATATTACTAGTCTATTACTCACAGCCTTTGCTCCAAAATTCACTCAACTGAACATCTAAAACTGAGTTTTTTTTTCATCATGATAACATGAGAAGCAGAGTTAGAGTGGAGGATAAGGAGGAGGATGAGGAGGAGGAGGAGCACACAGCAAATCAAAGGTTAGTTATTTGATGAAACTATTTGATAAATTATACTAATAGATCTGTTCACATTACAAGAGTTGGAAATTACTGATTCAGTTAATAGTTATTACTTGCATATTAACTTGTTGAATCACTGTTTGATTCTGTAATATGAAAGCAAGAAATAATAATACTCACTTTGAGATTCCATGTACTGGTAAAACACAACAAGAAAATCTCTCATATGCAAGTGTAGTGAGAGTCAACCTTGGAAGATATGCTCAAATTATTCTCTCAGTCAGATCTTACTTCAGACAGCTTCAGCATCATGAATCTCTAAGATATAAGAACCCAATTCAACTTATACTGACAGATTAAAGTGAATCAATCCCAGTCTAGTATAGATAAGAAACTCTTTTGTAGATGTGCTAAAACCCTATTACTCTTTAAGTTTCTCGTTCTAGAGTTAGTTGCAAGGATGTTTTCAAATATTCTTTCCAAATTCATGTTAATGCATAACAATATTAGCTACAACTATTGACAACTGCTTTTTTCATATCATATGCACTTCAAAAAATATTTTCTCAGTCTATATTATGTAAATTCATTTGTAATTGTATATAAGTGTAAAAATATATATAGGGTGACACAAGAATAACTGTACAACTGCACTGTATAACTGTGTAGTACTGTATAACTGTACTGTATATATATATACAGGTTACGAAATACATGTTTCACACATCTTCACGTCTGAACTACTGAACTGATTAACTGGAAATTTTGCATGAAGATTCTTAATTTACTGAGGATGGTTATTGGCTAATATTTTAATTTTAATTAATCAATTGAAAACAATGTCAATCAAATGAAAAGAATCTATTCGTGCTTTCAACTGCCCTTGCGAAGCACGGGTAACTCCTGCTCGTAGTTAATAAACATTTCCAGGATCACTCTCCTAGGCTTATTTTCCTAGGAAGATTGTCATTTCCTAATTCTATGTCTATTCCTATGCTCAAAAGGATTCCTATCTTCAAAATGATTTTTTCAAGTTCATACTAGAATTTGGAAGAATTGAGATTTAATAGAAACATTTGAAAGAAAGTCAACATTTTCAAACATGAAGAAAGCTGAAATCACCAAGCATTCTTTTCTCAGTAGAGGAAGTAAATGATTCAAGTCTTCAAGATAAGAAGGAAGAAGCCATCTGGCTTTGATATGGTTCACATTATTATAAACGCTATTTGAAAGGAAAGAAGCTGATAAGATAGACACGCTGAATAAGATGCTGTTTATGTAAAAGCTTCATCCATCTTGAAGCTATATGCTATCTGAATGAATAAACATTTACATTTTACTTTAAATTTCACTATTCATTTTCTTCAAATAAAACTTCTCTTTCTCTTTAATTATCAATATTCTGTTCGCTTTTATTGACCGAGCGAAGTGAGGTATAAGATTCAAGTCGACGGTTTCGCATTTCTCTTAATGTTTAAATGTTTATATGTTGCGCATTTACGGCGAAACGCGCTAATAGATTTTCATGAAATTTGACAGGTATGTTCCTTTTTTAATTGCGCGCCGACGTATATACAAGGTTTTTGGGAATTTTGCATTTCAAGGATAATATAAAAGGAAAAAGGAGCCTTCTTCATACGCCAATATTAGAGTAAAATTCAGACTATAGAATTATTCATCATAAATCAGCTGACAAGTGATTACACAGATGTGTGGAGAAGCCAGTCTATTACTGTATTTCTCTAATGTCTATAGTTTCAATCACTGTATATAGAAGAAGAAATATCTAAATACCGTGGTTTCAATCAGGTACTTGTGGATGAGAATACTGCGTGAGGTCTACTGTTCACAGAACTACTAGTTCTATTCCAAAAGTGATGTACTTTTTCTTCTCTTCTTTCCAAACATATTCATCGTCTCCTGATCCTCTCTTCTTCTTCACCCTTTTCTTCTTCTTCTTCTTCTTCTTCTTCTTCTTCCTCTTTATCTTCATCATTTTCTTCTTCTTCAAGAAGAATAAGAGGCACAGACAACTAGGCCAGAATAGAATTTACTAGTAACAATAAATAATCTTGTAATGAATGATGTTTAGACATGCAACTCCATTTTTACAAAATGCAGGCTTTTCTTTATTTGTAATTAATTTATCAAAGTTAACAATTGGTAATTGACTCATGATTACAAACGTACAGAACGTGATCTGATAAGGTACTGAAAATTTTTACAATAGTTAGAACAAAGCCACTGGTATTTAGAACAATGACCAAGGGCATGATGACGCTACATGTATAGAGAGGCGTTTCCCAGAGATTGGAATGCAGGCCAACACTCTCCACCTCCTCTCCTCCTCATCATCAAACAGATTATGGATGTTCAAAAGATTCTTATATTACGAAATGAGAACCAATGTTTGATGATGACAAATAATACTTCTAATATATTTTCAACAAATGTACATCATGATATTTACAATAAAATCTTCGATAGATTATTTACAATAAATGTACATGATATTTACAATAGATTACAAAAGATTATTTTTCATCTAATAGTTGATCTTTACTAGGCGTTGAAAACCCAATCCATTTCACTAACAGTCCTTTTTTATCACGTTTTAATATTTTTTCAATCAAATACACCTGTCTCTCCGTTTCGTTTAATTGCATTTTTTTTTTTTAATTTCTTCTGCATTAAACCTACCACTAATTACTTCTCCGTTTAGATCTTGCAAGCTATACGTTACAGGTTGAGAAGGAAATATAGAGTGTAATCAGACTACAATAGTACAATATCGTCTTTATTTTTCAAACTTTTGTCACCTTGCAGGTTATGAGAAAATTTTCACAAAAGGAACTGAGAAAGCAAAGTTTTTGAGAAGATTGCATTCTAACGTACAATGCATACCGGAGGACTTTCTCAAGCCTGATTTCAGCTTTTTCACCACTTCGTGGTGTTATGATGCATGTAAGATACATAAATATAGACCCGATGGAAGATGTGCTTTGTACAGTGCCCAACATTATAATTCTTTGCTGTTTAAAAATATGTATCAAACAAATAATTTCTTGTGCGAAAACAATCGAATGCAAAGTATGAAATTGGCACCGATGTATATGAATGCACAGAAAAGAAACTTTGCACGTTATGGATTCTTCTACAACAGAAAGGAATTACAGTGTGTTTATTGCTTGCATGCACTGAGATTGCATAAAGCTCGTACATGTTGTCTGTCTACAATTAGATACGCCCCCCTCAGAGACAACTGTGTTACAGCTAAGTGCACATTCCTACCTTATCAATTTTATTGTTCATAACTTAATCGAGGTCATGCAGTGTTTTAGCTTTGCAAAATTCAAAAAATTAACTCGCCTCTGGATGAACTTTGGAAATGCTTGTATGACATTGCAGATAAAAAATGTAAAAGATCAACTTAGATCATTGACCACTCTCTGTTAAGACATCAATAGAGCTGATGCCCCAAGTGATATAGGTCTGAGGATATCTATAAATATTTTTGGAATGCTTGTTCATACTAAATTTACTATAGATATTCTCGGAGAGCACACTTACCAAAAAAGCAACACCTGCGGTTTGTACAGCACATAGAAAATTTCAATATAAATTTGTGAAATTTTTCTTAACTGTCGGGTGGAAAGCAAACCAATTATTTGCAATTTTACAGTATAAGTTATTAGATGGATTCACTTTAATCTGACAGTATAAGTTATTAGATGGATTCACTTTAATCTGATAGTAGAGAATTTTTCCCTCAAAGGGAAATTATTTTTTCCCTCACATTTTCCAATTTTATCTGAGATTTTCGAACTGCTCGATATACTAGATACAGGACATCTACATTATTGTAGTGCAAATGATTTCTCAACTATTGTTACAAATTCCGATGAACTTTGGAAATGCTTGTATGACATTGCAGATAAAAAATGTAAAAGATCAACTTAGATCATTGACCTCTCTCTGTTAAGACATCAATAGAGCTGATACCCCAAGTGATATAGGTCTGAGGATATCTATAGCCATTTTTATCAAGAGATACGCCCCCTCAGACACAACTGTTACAGCTAAGTGCACATTCCTACCTTATCAATTATAGTTCATAGCAATCAAGGTCATGCAGTGTTTTAGCTTTGCAAAATTCAAAAAATTAACTCGCCTCTTGATGTCAATTTCATTCAATGAATTTGATTCTATTGCAAAAAATATTAAATTTTCAACAGGATTCCAAGGCGATGATGTTGATCTAGCGTTAACAAAAACAGAAAATGTACATTTTCCAATTTTATCTGAGATTTCCGAATTATTGGACATACTAGATACAGGTCATCTACATTATTGTAGTGCAAATGATTTCTCAACTATTGTTACAAATTCCGATGAACTTTGGAAATGCTTGTATGACATTGCAGATAAAAAATGTAAAAGATCAACTTAGATCATTGACCTCTACTATAATGTGATAGTAGATAACAATAAAACTGTTGGGATTGATTGCTTGACTTGGGTTAATAGTAATGTGAGGGTAAAAATTTATAATAAGTTTATATGTCAAATCACAAGCCCTGGTGTAAATAAGCAGTTAGGTAACCATATTGTAGACTTTATTGAGTGTGCAGATTCAAGATTACGGGAAACCTTTCACCTCTCCTACAGGTAAAATGCATGGTATTACACGTTTGGAAGCAACAATTTATAACTACAGCATTCGAAATAACTATAGCTCTAATCAATTTGACCCTATTCAAGATTGCTTGTCACTCTTAAATGACAGTAAGAATTATTTCCAAAATGCTCCAATTTATTCTGTGTCCTTGGCTAAAATGTGGAGAAAACTGACAGATAATTTGAAGAATAGCTGTTGTTTGATCTATAATGATCTTCTACAGTATGTTTACTGGGGAAATAGCAATACCAAGAAATTGACTGGAGTACAATTAAATCTGCCTACCAATCCACAACAACGAAATAAAATAATATCCTATGTAATCTCTGCATTTAGCTTTAATCTACTACCTATTAATTATGTGGAAATTTTCGAGGATGCAGACAACAAGGACAATATTAGTTTTATACAAAAGTGTTATATTAAGAGTGGAGAGACTTATTTCTCCAAGTCAACCACAGTTTTCTCTACCATATCTAAAGTTGTTGGCCTAGATGAGTCGGGTCTTGTAGCAACAGGTAACTTGATACCACAAGTCTTAAGAAAACGAGCAAACATAACCTGTAAGCTTCTCCCGCACCCTGTTAAATGGGTGTATCACACTCTCTTGTACCCTCCGAATTATTCAATTTGCAATCACTTTATAATTTTACAGTATAAAGATGTAACAGATTCACTCAGTATAAAGATGTAACAGATTCACTTTAATCTGTCAGTATAGCATTAGATGGATTCACTTTAATTTTACAGTATAAAGATGTAACAGATTCACTCAGTATAAAGATGGATTCACTTTAATTTGACAGTAGAGAATTTTTCCCTCAAAGGGAAATTATTTTTTCCCTCATCTAGCATTCACTTTAATTTGACAGTATAGCATTAGATGTAGAAATATGGATTCACTTTAATCTGTCAGTATAAAGATGTAGAAATATGGATTCACTTTAATTTGACAGTATAGCATTAGATGTAGAAATATGGATTCACTTTAATTTGACAGTATAGCATCAGATGGATTCACTTTAATTTGACAGTATAGCATTAGATGGATTCACTTTAATTTGACAGTATAGCATTAGATGTAGAAATATGGATTCACTTTAATCTGTCAGTATAGCATTAGATGGATTCACTTTAATCTGTCAGTATAGAGAGAGGGAATTTTTCCTCCAAAAAGGGAAATTTTTTTTTCCCTCACTGAGAGAGATATATCTGCGCAAAAATTTTTCCTTATTTCTCGGTAATTGCGCAAAAAAGCTTCCTTGAAATCTCAAATATAGGCTACTTACCACATTATTCAATTATATTCATTAATGATAAAATTACACAGGAAAACATTTGATGGATTTCAGGGAATTTTACCCATGATTACCCACTTTTCATATTCAATGGTAACTGTAGGAAAAATTTAATGTGAAATACGTGCGCAAAGTTCGTTTGCTGCACTCAAGAAACCATTCCGCCCTCGCCTACGGCTCGGGCGTAAACGTTTCTTTCGGTGCAGCAAACTGTCACTTTGTGCACTAGTTGCACAAATAACTATAAAAAGGAACTTAGATTCTTATTTTTATTTATATCAATTCAACTCATATTTTCGGACACTTTACTGCAAATGAGGGGTAAGCCAAAAGAGTATGAGTGAAAAGGGAAACACGAGAGTCACATTGTAAGCATGTGTGAGAAAGAGATGGAAAAGCGACAGGAGGAGGATGATGAGGAGGAGGAGGAGGAGGAAGATTAGGAGAAGTGGCAAGTGTGTGAAGTGGGAGAAGAGAACGACAAATTAATAAAAAAGAAGTGGATGATGGAGAGTTGGGTGAGAAGGAGAGGGAGAAGAAACAGCAGCAGGAGGAGGGAAATGTTGATGATAAGGAGAAGAAAGAGGTGGTGGAGGAGAAGGAAGGATGGGGTGAATGGAAGAGCAGGAGGAAGAGGATGATGATGATTCGGCGAAAGAGGAGAGTTTTATTAAAGGAAGAGAAGAAGTGTGATAAAAGGATTGTATGTGCAAAGTGGGTGACAGGGACAGGAAGAGTTTAGAGGTGACAGGATGTGAACACTGATTCGCGCCATACAAAGCGAGAAAGACTGAATTTGCAAACAGGATGTTAGTTGCTACTCTCTACTGTGTGATGCAGTGACACACCAAACAAAGGCGGTGACAATTGGATGCTGTGAGAGGAGAAACAGGAAGTGATAGAGAAACAGGAGGTGATAGAGAAAGAGGAGGTAAAGAAAGAGGGAGAGGGATTGGGGGATGGTGGAGGAGTAGGTAGAGGGAGGAGGTGCCGGAGGAGAAGAAGGGGGGGGAGGATAAAGAGGAGAAGGAGGATAAGGAGGAGAAGGAGGAGAAGGAGGAGAAGGATGAGAAGGAGGAGAAGGAGGAGAAGGAGGAGAAGGAGGAGAAGGAGGAGAAGGAGGAGAAGGAGGAGAAGGAGGAGAAGGAGGAGAAGGAGGAGAAGGAGGAGAAGGAGGAGAAGGAGGAGAAGGAGGAGAAGGAAGACTAGGAGGAGAAGGAGGAGAAGGAGGAGAAGGAGTAGAAGGAGGAGAAGGAGGAGAAGGAGGAGAAGGAGGAGAAGGAGGAGAAGGAGGAGAAGGAGGAGAAGGAGAAGGAGGAGTATGAGGAGGAGAAGGAGGAGAAGGAGGAGAAGGAGGAGAAGGAGAGAAGGAGGAGAGGAGAGAAGGAGGAGAAGGAGGAGAAGGAGGAGAAGGAGGAGAAGGAGGAGAAGAAGGAGAAGGAGGAGAAGGAGGAGAAGGAGGAGAAGGAGGAGAAGGAGGAGAAGGAGGAGAAGGAGGAGAAGGAGGAGAAGGAGGAGAAGGAGGAGAAGGAGGAGAAGGAGGAGAAGGAGGAGAAGGAGGAGAAGGAGGAGAAGGAGTTGAAAAGAGTGAGGTGAAGGAGTAAAAAATATGAAAAACGGAGAAGAATCAGGAAGATGAGAACAGTGAATAGGAGGAAGAGTTGATGATAGCCTTCAGAAATAGACAGGTACAGATTCTGATTGAGTTGTTGATTTTGAATGTAGTGACAAATTTCGTAGACTAGAAAAATAATAGAGTAGAAGAAGGTCATGATGGAGAGAGAGGAGAAGAGAACGGGTGAGGTGGTTTAGGGAGGTGAAGATTAGAGGAGAGAGGATGATGGTCAGGTTGAGTAGAATGAGAAAGAGAAAGTAGTTAGTGGAGGAGAAAAGAGACGCCAGTAATGCTATAAGATTCAATTAAAGGTTCGATTGAAATTCACATTTTTTGTAAGTGCATTAGTGGAATAGGTTTGATATTCGATAGGAGAAAAAACATTATGAATAGAGGCAGTAATGGAATAGAGGATATTTATAAGGAATGCATTGGAGGAATAGGTTGCGAATTCGAGGTTGAATGAATAATTTACAAAATGTTGAGAGATAAATTGAAATAAAAACTTAGTATCCGTTTTTTAATTATTTTTTAACATGTTGCTACATTCTTGGAATTTCAAGTGATATATGAAGTGATAATGAATAATTCGAAAAATCTGGTGTGGTACACTCACACAACTTTCCTTGCTCATATTTGAAACTACGATCAGACTTCTGTATATGTGTATATATAATTGTTTTCAGAGTACTTTTTCTTTGTGTGAATTGTGAAATTCGATGATTTTTTTCAGTCGTCATTTTTTCAAAGTCGTCAAAACAGCTGTTCTACTTATGAAATATCTTGACTATGTGTTCTTTTTATAAACTGCTCTACCTACCTAATTCATGCACGAGAAGGAGTTTACAAAGTCATTTCTCAAGGATAGGGTGGACCCCATTAGTTTCCAAGGAAAAAGACTCATATCAGTTGATAGAGCTGATAAATAACTATACAGGGTATGAATTAAAATAGATCAGTCAAGCGATTTTTGAGAAAATCGTGAAAAACATGGTTTTTTAGTCATTATCCGCCATTTTTCTCATGAATATTACGGAGCTCCTGAAATTTTCCCAGAGATGAGACTCATGTCAGTTGATAGGGCCTACAAATAGTTATTCATGGTATAAATTTGAAAAAAATCGTTGGAGCCGTTTTCGAGAAAACCGTGAAAAACATGGTTTTTCAGTCATTATCCGCCATTTTTCTCAAGAATATTACGGAGCTCTTGAAATTTTCCCAGATAAGAGACTAATGTCAGTCGATAGGGCTTATGAAGCTATCCATGGTATAAATTTGAAGAAAATCGTTGGAGCCGTTTTCGAGAGACCCGTGAAAAACATGGTTTTTTAGTCATTATCCGCCATTTTCCTCAAGAATATTACGGAGCTCCTGCAATTTTCCCAGAGATGAGACTCATGTCAGTTGTTGATAGGGCTTATAAATAGCTATTCATGGTATAAATTTGTAGAAAATCGTTGGAGCCGTTTTCGTTGAAAACATAGTTTTTTAGTCATTAACCGCCATTTTTCTCAAGAATATTACGGAGCTCCTGAAATTTTCCCTGAAATGAGACTTATGCCAGTTGATAGGGCTTATAAATAGCTATCCATGGTATAAATTTGAAGAAAATCGTTAGAGCCATTTTCGAGAAAACCGTGAAAAACATGGTTTTTTAGTAATTATCCGCCACTTTTTCCGCCATCTTGAATTATTGAATTTCTTATTGTCGGGTCCTCATGGTATAAGGACCTTAAGTTTGAAATTTCAAATCAATCGGTTTATTAGGGATGGAGTTATCGTGTTCACAGACATACACACATACACACACACACACACACATACACACACACAGACCAATACCCAAAAATCATGTGTTTGGACTCAGGGGACCTTGAAACGTATAGAAAACTTGAAATTGGGGCACCTTAATTTTTTTTTGGAAAGCAATACTTTCCTTACCTATGGTAATAAAAAAGGGTACTGAGATTTTTATTTCTATTTATATTACAAGTAGCCCTAACAGAAAAGAGACAATGTTGAGAGATTACACCAAATAAAAACCCATCATGTAGTTAAAGATACGAGATTCTAGCCCATAAGAAGTCGATACTATAATGAAATGCAAGAAACTATATGAGATAGTAGATGGATGAAACAAAAATGAGACATTGTCAATTATAAAAATTCAATAGATGATATGCCAGATTAAATTATGATACAGAGTTGACCGATTTTTGTGATAGATAATTGATCAAAAATAGTGAGGTCGATGTTTAAACTAGAATTTTCATTTGTCTGTCTGTATGTAACGCGATTACGGCCAAACGCATTAATAGAATTCGATGAGATTTGGCAGGAATATTCCTTTTTAAACTGCGCGTCGATGTATACACAAGGTTTTTTTGAAATTTGGCATTTTATGGATAGTATGAAAAGAAAATGAATTCCTCAATACTCTGATATCACTATATCATCTACTTTGAAGATAGGATTAATCAGACTAAATAATAATTATTATTCATTATCAATCAGCTGAGAAGTGGATTACTCATTACATGCATTTCACAGATGTCTGGCCATGTCTATTTCTGTAAGGTAGGGTTTCAATATTTTTTATAATGAGAATCAATATTCTCACATTTGAAAAACAAATTTGATAGGTGATAGAGAATGGAATAAAAAACGATTAAATTAACTAAATAATTCTAAAGAAATTATAATATTCTTGATTGAAAAAAAATAATTTAAAATTAAAACAGTTGAGATATACTTTTATCAGATGGAAAGATTATCACGGAACTGGATAAATTATCATATGGGATACAAATCCAAACGTGAACTGAGTTTATTAATATAAGTGAGGTTTTGATCTTGGAGAAAACAAGCAACAGTTTTTAAGAGTAAATTATGATTCAACTGTGAATTGTGATTCAACTGAATCAACTAGGACAGGTGACATCAAATACTTGTGGATGAGAAAACTGCGTGAGGTCTACTGTTCACAGAACTACTAGTTTATAACAGAATGATTATTATATTTCTAAATAACCCAATTATAATATCTCATAACTCTCAACACTCGCTGGAAACAAAAGCCCAATTCAGCAGCGGGAACATGACACTCCGACACAGACAGTCGTTGCAATATTTCCACCACAAACAGGTTAGAATATAGGGTAGAAACAGGATAGAATATAGGTTAAACAGGGTCCGGAATCCTAATGACAGGCAATCCAGGAAGCCAGCGTGCACAACAAAGATAGACCGAATCTCCTGTCATCATTTGTGTATTATAACAATCCAGTTAAGCCCCAACTTCACAGCAAGACTGCTTCCGTCTCTGTCTGACACCAGCCTCTCTTTACTAATTGAGTTAGTGAACGTCTCTGAGCGTTTAGGGTTGTCTTGTTCTCTCAGCATGAACAACGAAATCGGCGACTCCATTTTATAATATAAATGGAACAAAAATACAGAGCGGTTGCTATGACAACGGACGATCTTCTCTTCTTTCCATATAGCATGCTTTGCGGCTGTCACATCCTATATAAGTTATTTATTAGGTGTTGCAAACTCTATCCATTGTTTCCACTACATGTTTTTGTTGTTCGTTTCTCTTGAAACTCACTTTTCCTTGCACTTTTCATCTCATTATTTTCAATCTGTTCATTCAATCTTTATTATTGTTTCCATATCTTTCTTCACGTCTGTTACAACCTATGAATTTCTTATCTTTAGCAAACTGCATTGTTTTATCTCTATTTTTTCATTGACTGTTTTTGTTATTTGGTTCTCTTGAAACTCAATTGTTCTTGCACTTTTCATCCTATTACTTTCAATCTTCAATATTTCTTCCATATCTTCCTTCACGTCTGTTACAACCTATGAATTTGTTATCAGTAGCGAACTGCACTGTTTTCTCTCTATTTTTTCATTATTTGTTCCTCTTTGAACTAAATTTCACCTCACACTTATCATTTTATCACTCTCAAAAAATTCATTGGATAGTAATAATTTTTCCTATCTTGTTTCATAGCTCTAATTTCCCATTTGTATGTTTTCTATTTTAGAACTCGGCCCTCCCAATGTGTAATATACCAAATATACCCATTGTGTAGTTAGTTACCTCCTCTTCCAATTAATAATTAAATTCTTCTTTTCTAATATCGTTATTTGCGTCTGTTTTTTGTATTGATAATATCTTGATTTGCGTCTGAAATTCATGTATTTTCATTATCTGTGGTTGGAATGCCAAAGAAATACAGTTACAGTTCATCATCAAACTACCAAAATGAGGTATTCTACGCATCTGAACGCACGACGTAAATCATGATGTGTTTTTTCATTCATGTTCATGTAATGTTTTTCATTCGTGTTGTGTTTTCTCATTCATGTTCTGTTTTCTCATTCATGTTGTGTTTTCCGGAGTTGAAAATTGCCAATATGGTGGTGTGTTTTTTTATATGACGGTTACTGAAATCGACCAAGATCATCAAACAAAGCTGACTCATAATAATCCTCTCACTGTAAAAGCCAACATTCTTGGTCAAATACTCGATTTGACTCATTCTGATCAAACACAACCAAACTGTTATAAACGAACGCGGCACTAACTTCCATAGTGTGATGCACTTTAAACAGTCAGCAATCCCTGTGAATAAAATCAATGCTTTCACTCACCCAATGCTGACCGTTCAAAGTAATTTTCACAATAGGCTTCGATCATTTAGGCTTTTCCCAGCGACGAAATAAAACGATTTGTTCGGCTTGAAATTTTTTATTACATCGCTGACAACAGAACTGCAAACTTCCTGAATTGGTTTCTTATTCCGTTGTTTGTTGAAGAGATAGAGGGGACTCTTCTCCACCACTGATACTGTTATTAAAATGGATACTGCTTTTAGAACTTTGTGGAACAACGAATGAATAGTTCTTATGAGAGAACACGAACTTTCTTGATATTCATTGTAGGATAATATGAATAATAGAAGTTCATCAAGGAAGGATCATTGAAATAATTGGTGATAAATTTGTGAGATTTCAGACAACAGACTTCTATTTCAAAATGCTGCGAGTATAACCACACTGAATCAATTATTATTGTTATTATATAAAGAATGAATGTAAACTTTGAAAAGCTGTAGGTCCACTGTAGAATTGTGTTTTTGGTGATAGATTAGAGAGTCTTCAATATATAATATATTTAATATGAAGCCTATTTCATCTTAATATAAAGCCTACCAATAATATATAAATTTATATTTCTGCTACAAAACAGTGAAATGAAGGATGGAGGACGATTTTTCATAGTGAATCCTTGGAAGCAAGGAAGACTACACACTAACTCTTCACTAAAGTCTGATCTTTATTGATGTTCAGCAATGATAGCTTTCATTGAAGTGGATTGTATCGTTTTTAAACATCAAGAAAAATATGCTATGGAGAGCAATAACATTATTTATGCACTATAGAAGATTATAAAATTATCATTCTATATGAAAACCCATCAAGTAAACCTATCTTTTAATGGATCATGCTATTCAATTAAGAACGAAATTATTGCAATACTTTTGGATATAGCCTTCCTAGAATGAAATAATGAATACTTCTATGACAATTATCAAAAATGTTATAATTTTGATTCCAAGCCAAGTGTATCAATTTGAATCAAATTGGCTGAAGTTTGTTTGATATGGCTAGTTAATGACAGAAATGTTGTCTCAAAACAGTTTCAAATCATCTTCACTTTCCTTCTCATAGACATTCCCATAGACATGATAATACGAATCTTTTCTCAATACAATTCATAAAACAATTAATGTCATTGGAGTTGATTAATGTTCATAATGAAAATCTCAATCAAATCACAGTCTCAAGTATTCAAAATTATATGAAATGTTCATAAGATAAGGTTTCTGTTGTGGTCTGTGAATAAAATCTCATTGATGACTTGCGTGATAAGCAAAGGTAACAATAATATCATTACCATCATGACTCAAAAATTGCAGTTATTCATCAAAGGGTAACAATAATCTATATATATATAAAAGCGAAATGGCACTCACTCACTGACTGAATGACTGACTGAATGACTGACTGACTCACTCACTCACTCACTCACTCGCATAACTAAAAATCTACCGGACCAAAAACGTTCAAATTTGGTAGGTATGTTCAGTTGACCCTTTAGAGGCGCACTAAGAAATCTTTTGGCAATATTTCAACTCTAAGGGCTGTTTTTAAGGGTTTAAAGTTCGTCTTTTAGCATGTATATTCTTCTTCTCCCAATCGCTTAGTTATAAAATTGAAATTCCCATATCATATGTTACTATAGAACTATAATCTAGATAGAGTACCTCTTCGAAACAGTTGTTAACAACTGGCAACTAAATTAATAATTTTGTCAGGTTGGCATTAAGTTGGGTTGACTTTGTTAGGTTGGCACCAAGTTGAAGATTTAAATGCATTTATCGCGGAAAAAATTGATTGGTCACTGCAACTTCAATCCTGGGAATATTATATTACTAGCCGTCAGGCTCGCTTCGCCCGCCATATCCGTTTAGCCAGACGTTTAGTCTGGACCCCCGACTGGATTGTCCTAACATATGATAAAAATGCTCAAATGAAAAATGCAGGCGAGCGAAGCGAGCCTGCTGATCCCATTCTTGGACGATCCAGTCGGGGGTCCAGGGGGCGGAGCCCCCCTGGCTAGACTGATATGGCGAGCGAAGCGAGCCTGACGGCTAGTATCATTATAATCATGACGAAGTATTCAAAGTTATCCATCAGACTTTTTCAATAACATCCGCTCCTAATTCAAAATAATGCGAAACCCATGTTCAACTTCAAACGACATTAACAACCAGATACTCATTCAATTAAACGATTTGCGAATGAGAAATTGAGCAGATTCAACTCCTCAGTAATTGGAATTTCATGTTTCGAGTTCCGTTCCAACTGCAGTGCATCATTATTGCTCAACTTATCAATGTGAAGTGAGTTGTGTCGGCCACTCTTCAGCAATTTTCAACACTCATTCAAAAGTTGAAAAGTTGGTGTTTTGAATTTTGAGTAGCTCCACTTGAGATGGAAAGATAAGCGTTTTGCAGAAACACTTGAGATGGTGAGATGAGAATTTTAAGAAGAGACTTTTGAAGTTGAAAACTGGGAAGTAATTGAAGTTAAGAGATCTTAGGTTCACATATAGAAATCTCCCTTAGTAATGAATAGATTTGAACTATAGTTCGTTCGTGCGTGTCTGCTGGTGATAGATGATTAAATGCCTAAATTGAAATAAAAATCCACTGTTTTAACAGCTTCGTCATTAAATTCAAAGAGGTCTTGTCGAATGCATGCTGGTGCAAGGCAGCATTTTAGGAGGTGATCATCTGACTGGATATCGCCACAGTCGCAGTACGGGTCCTCAATCTGCCTCCAAGTTGTGCGATTTTCATTTGTGCAGGCACACTCTGCTCTGAGGCAGTGAACTATAGTGAGGTCCCTGTTATAATAGCAGTATTTCATTTACATTGTTGTGACAGTGTTACTATCCTTGTATATCATTTAACAGATCACACAGAACTATCCTTTCCTTGCAAACAACGTTGCCAGATCGTTTCAAAACAATGAAAAAATTCAATAAATTTACAAGATATTCTATCTCAATCATGAAAATCCATTTTTCAACCATTGAAAAATGATATATTCTTGACGAATAAAATAATTATATTGATTATTCAAAACAAGAATAAACCTTTTATATCACATCAGATATACCAGAATCAGCTATCCTCAATAGAAGGCAGGGAGTCGGCAACGCTGCTCTCCTTTATTTCTTTATTGACATTATAACGTGGACCTCACTATAATAGAAAAAATCTCTGTGTAATGAATAGATTCAAACTAGCATTGGTTAGCGTTCCATTCCATTTAATATTGAATAGATAAGAAGGGAGGTCAGATAACTGAAACTTTGATAATTAAAAATGAAATTGAATCTTACAGAGATCCTATATGAGGTTAAATAACTGGAGTACTGTCAGTGAAATCTAAGATTGTTTCAAATGGTTCATTGACCGAGCGAAGTGAGATTCAAGTTTTGCATGCATAAGGTTTTTTGAAATTTTGCATCTTAAGGATAATAAAAAAGGAAAAGGAGCCTCCTTCATACGCCAATATTATTGTGAAAATCAGATTTTAGAATTATTCATCATAAATCAGCTGTCTAGAGCACTATAATACTAACCGTTCAAAAACATAGAATATTATAAGAATGTATCTTTCCATCAACGTTAGTAGACAGTAGTTGACTATACTACTACCCGTTCAAAAACATCGAAAAACTTGAAAATGTATCTTTCCATTAACGTTGTAGACAGTTGCAGTCAGATGATAACAGCACTCACACTCACATTCCGGGACGACACGTCACGGTACGATAGGACAGAAAGCTCTATGTTTTTTCTAAACATTTTTAATTGATAAAATATTTATTAATTTTTTGAGAAAAAACAGGTCAATGTAACTTACTGAGCGCGAGGTCTACTGTTCACAGAACTACTAGTAGTTAGGGTGTGATCACATTGGAAGCGTGTATGTACAAGTGCATGTCAGATCATGCATGAGCCAAAATATAGAATTTGAAAGACGTTGTGACTTGCATGATGTAGCTGCTCTCTTTGAACGCAACCAGCAAGGGCAAGTAGTGATCACTGTGAATATTCATATTGCTCTATTCGATTTTTTTTTCTCATCTGCACGCTTGATCATGCATAACCAAGCTTGCACTTGCACATATGCGCATTCAATGTGATCACACCACAACATCTCACTTTCACACACTTCAACTCACTTTAATTCCAGATCCGACTAACTTTATTCCTCACTCACTTAAATTATTCTTTTCTAGATTCGACTAACGATTCCATTCAAAGAAAGTTAAGCGCTGGCGACATTCGATTCTCGTTCAATCTAAGTCAATACTCCCAAGTCCGGTTCAATCAGAGTTCAACTGGAGTTCAAGTAAACTAGAGTTTAAGTCAACTAGAGTTTGAGTTGAATTGACTCACCTGTAATCTCAACTTGAGCACCAACTCCTGAAGTAGTCCCGGCTCGCAGTCCTGGAATATCCTGACTTGCTTCAGCGTTTTCAGATGGACGTGAATGGCGATCTCTGCTTTCAGCTTGTCTGGAAGAGTCGCTAGAACTCGTTCCTCGTGGAGGGCCTGGTGAAGATTCCAAAGTCAAGGTTCATGAACGGAATACAATAATGATTATTCGAAACAAGGATAACAGTTAATATTACATCAGATATACCGATATCAGCTATCCTCAATAGAAGACAGTGACAAGGCAGGGAATCGGCAAAGCTGTTCTCCTATCTTTCTCATTTCATTATAACGTGGACCTCACTATTATAGAAAACATCTATTTGTATTAATATAGATTCAAACTAGTATGGTTAGCGTTCCATTTCATTCAATATGGAATAGATGAGAAGAGAGGTCAGATAACTGAAACTTTGATCATTAAATAGTTATTTGTATATCTAGAGTGAAAAGTACGACTTTTCTCCCTGAGGGAAAAGTTTGAAGCCCGAGGCGAAGCCGAGGGCAACAATTTTCCTGAGGGAGAAAAAGTATTTTTCACTCGTGATGTACACAACATTTTCCTCCATCTACATTTTTTTATAGAAACTGCAAATAAATCATTTAATAACTTACGTATTGGTGACAATGTTTCCTAACAACATAACCTAAAATCTAAAACCTAAACAGCGGCCGTCTGATTGGCACTGCCGATTGCGCTATCTAGCAAGAGTTGTCACAATTATATCAGCTGGGTGCTACCAAAAATGGCTGACTCCAGATCACGCGGTTCAGATTTGAATTGCAGATCAAAAATATTTGTTGGCTGGTATTTTGAATAGAATAAGATATTTCAAAAATTGTATAAATTTTATCGTCTACTAATATTAAGAAGTAATATCATACAACATATATTTCATGAGTTGATCAAATTTCTGGTTCTGGTATTGAATTCAGTTGACTCAATGACAGACACCTCTTTATGCTTCTCATCTGAGCTTAGACCTTCTAACCTATTATAATGTAAGTTTTAAAATAGAGATGCTTCCCATGTTATTTAAATGGAGTCACTTTACTCCCTAGGGAGTTTTTCTGTTTTTTACTACCGAGAGCGAAAAGTGACACTTTAGTATTATGTTTCAGGGAGTAAAGTAAGTACTTTAGCCAGTAGGTGGAGGAAAAATGAAATTGAATCCCACAGAGATCCTATATGAGGTTAAATAACTGGAATACTGTCAGTGAAACCTAAGATTGTTTCGAATGGTTCATTGACCGAGCGAAGTGAGATTCAAGTTTTGCATTCATAAGGTTTTTTGAAATTTTGCATCTTAAGGATAATACAAAATGGAAAGGAGCCTCCTTCATACGCCAATATTATTGTAAAAATCAGATTTTAGAATTATTCATCATAAATCAGCTGTCTAGAGCACTATAATACTAACCGTTCAAAAACATAGAATATTATAAGAATGTATCTTTCCATCAACGTTAGTAGACAGTTGACTATACTACTACCCGTTCAAAAACATCGAAAAACTGAAAATGTATCTTTCCATTAACGTTGTAGACTGTTGCAGCCAGATGATAACAGCACTTACACTCACATTCCGGGACGACTCGTCACGGTACGATAGGACAGAAAGCTCTGTTTTTAGGATTTTCTCTAAATATTTTAAATTGATAAATTATTTAATTATTTTGAGAAAAAAACAGGTCAATGTAACTTACTGAGCGCGAGGTCTACTGTTCACAGAACTACTAGTAGTTAGGGTGTGATCACATTGGAAGCGTGTATGTGCAAGTGCATGTCAGATCATGCATGAGCCAAAAAATAAAATTTGAAAGACGTTGTGACTTGCATGTAGCTGCTCTCTTTGAACGCAACCAGCAAGGGCAAGTAGTGTCCACTGTGAATATTCCTTTTGCTCTTTTCAATTTTTTTTCTCATCTGCACGCTTGATCCTGCATAACCAAGCTTGCACTCGCACATATGCGCATTCAATGTGATCACACCATAACATCTCACTTTCACACAGTTCAACTCACTTTAATTCTAGATCAAACTAACTTTATTCCTCACTCACTCTAACTCACTTAAATTATTCTTTTCTAGATTCGACTAACGATTCCATTCAACGAAAGTTAAGCGCTGGCGACATTCGATTCTCGTTCAATCTAAGTCAATACTCCCAAGTCCGGTTCAATCAGAGTTCAACTGGTGCTCAAGTAAACTAGAGTTTAAGTCAACTGGAGTTCAAGTTGGATTGACTCACCTGTAATCTCAACTTGAGCACCAACTCCTGAAGTAGTCCCGGTTCGCAGTCCTGGAATATCCTGACTTGCTTCAGCGTTTTCAGATGGACGTGAATGGCGATCTCAGCTTTCAGCTTGTCTGGAAGAGTCGCCAGAACTCGTTCCTCGTGGAGGGCCTGGCAAAGATCACAACGTCAAAGTTTTAGGAATAAAATTCAATAATGATTGAAGATAATCGATTGAATGAGATTATATGAATATCGCGGTTGATAATGAGAAATACCACAATACACTCTTCTAAAGATTACTATAATTAATCGTTTGAAATAACTAGTTCCATTCTAAATTAATAAAACATAATATAACTATCGTATTTCATAGAACTTTAATATTCCAAACTATCAATTATAGTAATCTTTACTTTAAAGTTTAATGAAAAATGATAGTAATAATCATAGTGAAAACAAGATGGATAACCAACAACAACATAATACTATAATTAACACATCTCATTCGTTCACAAGTATTCATTCCTAGAATAATGGAAATTGATTACTATGGATTGATGACTATTGAATTGAATTGAAAACATATCAATTCACAATTATTTACAGATACAAAGGAACAGTGTCAATATTCATTAAGACAAATAAAACATAGAAAAAAACAACAATTTCATCGCATAGATACTCAAGACAGACATAGACTATCTGCGTTGGACTAAATTCAAAGAGAGAAAAGTATTTGGGCTATGCCTGCTGTTTCTACTAATAGTATGAATAAGAAGTGCATATTTTATAACCTATTTCGGACTATGTGTAACTCTATATAAATTTGGGAAAGGCTTGCGGCCATCCAATTCATGTAGGCCCATTTTTAGAAAATACAGGTTTCTCACGGTCCCAGCATTGCACTTCCTTGAGACTGTAAATTTTGTCTTCAGAAATTCAGAGAGATTTGAAGGAAATGTAGTTTGCCATGGCTATAGCACAAGAGAAAGAGTTCAGCAATATATCAGTACCCCGTTCACAGACTGACACTTTTGGAAAAAGGACCATATTATTCGGGACTGAAGCTCTTCAATTGTCTACCTGAAAGAATACGATTATGTGGTAGTCATAGGCTTTTCTTGTCTTCAATTACTAATGTACTTGTGGAAGCGTGTCCCTATACAATGGAGGACTGTTGTGTTACTTTGAATTTATACAGATGCATACACTTTGCATAGAAAAATGTTCATGACATGTTACATGCCACTTGAGCTCTGCTCAGCTGTGTGGCTTCACGAAACAAATGACAATAATAATAATAATAATAATAATATAATAATAATAATAATAATAATAATAATAATATAATAATAATAATAATAATAATAATAATGATAATAATAATAATAATAATAATTTCAATTCAATTTTTCAATTCAATTTATTCAATTTATTCATTCCTTCAAATTACATTACAAGCATAATACACTCAGTGCTTTTAGTTACTCCTCTAGCTTATAGCTAATTGAGGAGTGTCAAAATCATTTACATAATAATAATAATATATTCACATTCAATCATTACTGTATTTATTCTACAATGAGGAAATTCTTGAGAGTTTGACATACAGTAAGTTCCGATTTTCACCACTTGAGTCGCTCTTTAATTCTTTGACTGTTCATACACAAGTAACGAAATTCAGATGGCCGTAGCCGTCAGCCTAGAGATTACACAAACGAACACAACACAGAAGCACAATCAAATAACCTTCAAAATTTATAAACATCAGTAATAAATCATTACAATATTTTTTATAATCTTAACCTATCAGCATATTACATTTTACATACAATACTTTCTTTCTATTTTCCATATTAAAATCAATCTAGCCTATTGGAATTTTTATTTTTATGTTTCCTTTTCTTCTCTGTTCACTAACTTTAGTATGCTACTAACTTTACATATTTATAACTTGACTACTTACTAACCTGACTAAATTTTAACACACTAACACATAATAAAATCACTTGGAAAAAGATGTTTTATCCTATTCAGCTATTCTTATAAGAAATCTTTCAATTTTGTTCTCAATTCGCTTTTTCCTTGCAAATTCTCAACTCAGGTGGCAGACAATTCAGCAGGTAAGGAATTCTAAATTTTGATAATCTCTTACCATAGTTATTATTATATCTTTGCGGTCTAAATGCCCTATTTCTTAACCATAACCTATCTCATTAACTTCTCTGAATTCATTTTAAAAAATAATTCTGGACAGGTCAGTATATTTAGCAAGAGCTTCCATTGACATGATACCAACAAGTGAATCTCAATTCCATTGAACAAAGTTTGCGTTATTCTCCTAACTACATCATAGACAGGCTGCTTCAAATAACTTGGTGCCAAACTATGCAATGTTATTCCATAAAATATTACGCCTTGTATCATGGAAAAATAGACTATTCTTTTAGTACTAATTGGAAAGCACCTGCTAATTCTAGAGCACTTATACAGAGCAGCCTTCATAATTTTCAAAATGCTATCATTATAAATAATATAATAATAATAATAATAATAATAATAATAATAATAATAATAATAATAATAATAATAATAATAATAATAATAATAATATAATAATAATAATAATAATAATAATAATAAAAATAATAAAGGAATAGCACAAGGTTACCTTACTTTTTTATCCCTATCATTTTGATGATGTACTTATTGTTCCAATTGATCCAATTCCACAGTTATCTAACATATATATTGTTGGCTGTTTGTGAAAAGTCTTGTCGGCTAGTGAAAATATTTGAAGCTCGTTGGTAAGATACAGGACCAGAGTTATTGAGTCATTACTGAGTATCTAAGTAACTCCAAACTCTTGAAACTAAAATGCGCTACTAAATTATGAACTTAGAAGGAATTTAAGTCCAGACCATAATAAACGTTTTTTCCAAGCGTTTTCAGACGGAGTTTACAGAGTCGGCAGGACAGGATATAATATGCTCTTCGATTGGCTGTTCATCAGCTGATTGGGTTGGCGTCTGAAAAAACGCTTGACGAACCGCTTAATATGGTCTGGCTCTTATCCAGAATATATTTTTCTGATTAAAAATTGAACAATTGTCTTTGAAGATGTTGTTATACAATTATAATAATTCTAATAATATAACAATTTTCACTTTGATATTAAACTACTCTAGAACATGGTACGCCATAGTGGAGTAGGTCAATTTCCACACAGAGAAAACCAAACATGTAGAGGACACATTATAAGAATTTTTTGTAACTGACTATTGTATGAAATTGTAATTTATCTAATATTTTCTGTAACTGAATCTGTAGTTTTAGTTTTTTTTGAAATAGACATTTATTTATTTATTTTAACATGGTACACCATAGTGGAGTAGGTCAATTTCCACACAGAGAAAACTAAACATGTAGAGGATACATTATAAGAATTTTTTGTAACTAACTATTGTATGAATTGTAATTTATCTAATATTTTCTGTAATTGATTTTCTAGTTTTAGTTTTTTTTTTGAAATAGACATTTATTTATTTATTTATTGGAGTGGGCAGTTTGCGGTAACCTCACCTGTTTATTAGCCCACGTGTAAGCGAACCACCTGATGACTCTAGCCTCGAGCTCCTTGGACACCCTCCGGAAGTTCATGTACTGCTTGACGCCGTCCATCTTGTTCTGGAACTCCATGCGAGCCACGTTCATGTTGGAGATCATGTTGCCGATGTTCCCCACTATGCTGGCGAAGATCAGCACGCCGGCCAGAAAGTCCACCACCACGAATATGTATTCGGCGTCGTTCTCTGGTTGTGGTGTTTCGCCTGGCAACAAAAAGATTGACAGCAATAATTATTAAAAAACGAGAATCCATATTGAATTAGATGAATGCAATATCTCAGTAATGAAGAGGTTCTCAGGAGAATGGGTAAGAAACTGCAACTCATTGGTGAAATCAAGGAGCGCAAATTGAGGTACCTCGGTCACATAATGAGAGGACACAAGTATGGAATATTGCACCTCATTATGCAAGGCAAAATAACAGGTAGGAGGTCAGTGGGGCGAAGAAGGATATCTTGGTTGCGCAATTTAAAGGATTGGTTCAAGTGCACCTCAAATGAACTTTTCAAGTTAGCTGTAAGCAGGGTGAAAATTGCCATCATGATAGCCAACCTCCACCAAGGAGACGGCACATGGAGAAGAATATATTTCAAATGTTAAATCATCATTCCTGGACCAAAAATCAAGTGACGAAGCAGTGTGTGATTATATAACCTTATCTTTTGGACAACATTAACATTTTATCAAAACTTTTGGAGAGAAATAGGCTCAGCCTAGTTTTTCCTCCAATGTCATAATATTGTATTATGATTATAGTATTTTATACAATAAATGAATAAAATAAAATATCTCAGTAATTCCCATCTCTAAAATCAGTCAAGTCGATGATGTCAGTTAGGAGTGCTTGACCTAACCTAAAGTGCTTGACTGCTTTGAATAGAAACAGGCTCAGCCTAGTTTTTCCTCCAATGTCATAATATTGTATTATGATTATAGTATTTTATACAATAAATGAATAAAATAAAATATCTCAGTAATTCCCATCTCTAAAATCAGTCAAGTCGATGATGTCAGTTAGGAGTGCTTGACCTAACCTAAAGTGCTAGACTGCTTTGAATAGAAACAGGCTCAGCCTAGTTTTTCCTCCAATGTCATAATATTGTATTATGATTATAGTATTTTATACAATAAATGAATAAAATAAAATATCTCAGTAATTCCCATCTCTAAAATCAGTCAAGTCGATGATGTCAGTTAGGAGTGCTTGACCTAACCTAAAGTGCTTGACTGCTTTGAATAGAAACAGGCTCAGCCTAGTTTTTCCTCCAATGTCATAATATTGTATTATGATTATAGTATTTTATACAATAAATGAATAAAATAAAATATCTCAGTAATTCCCATCTCTAAAATCAGTAAAGTCGATGATGTCAGTTAGGAGTGCTTGACCTAGTTTGAAAAATGAATCTTTTTTGGGCAATGAGACCGAGAAGCGGCCATCTTCATTACGTTCGACCGTGTCGAGATAATGCTGTTCAACTTTGACTTGTTCAGCAGGCGTGTAATGACTCCAGGGGAAATTTCTTCCAATGTCCAGAACTTTTCCAGCTGTCTGGAAACCTATTATTCTTAGCTTCGGTAGTGTTGTATCGCCTTCATCAAAATTGAAGAGAATCCACGATAAGATAGTATAGTCTTACTATTCTGTATATCCTACTATTCCCAGAGTTTGAATAATATGTGTGTAGAACAGAATAAAATTATATATCACTATAGAAAATAACTATAGTGAGTTCTACGTTATAATGGTAGAGTTTGATTAACAATGGTATTGCTATCCTTGTCTATCATTCAACAAAGTGGATAGCGCTATCTCTTTCTCGCTTTGCTCTGTTGCCAGATCGTCTTTCAACAATGTAAAATTAATAATTAATCAACAATATTTCATCCTAATTATGAAAATCCATTATGAAATTATTGAAAAATATAATTTCTTGACTAATAAAATATAATTGGTTATTTTAAACGAGAATGAACAGTAAAATCAATAAACCTGTATCAGCTACCGTCTATAGAAGGCATTGACAAGATAGAGGATCGGCAACGTTGTTCTCCTATCCACTGCCATTATAACGTGGACCTCACTACAGTACCCTTGTAATATTTTTTTGATAAACACAAATTGTTTCGACATCTATGTCATTCCTAAGTGTGATTTTTAGACATAAATTTGAAACTAGCCGAGTTCAATTTGAATATATTACAAGAGTACTGGTTATTCTCTATGATTGAACTTTTGAGTAGCCCAACTGGGATACCTCATTTAAACTAAATATATATTTGAAACCTGAATGGAACAGTCTCTTTAATTTCATTGAATCTGAAAATGAATTTATAATCAAAATAAGATTGATTTGGAAATAGTGCCGTTTCATTTGTGGCGACTGGACTATTGGGCAACAGTAAATTCAATTTGGAATCCTGCCTGTAGACGGCAGCACATGTTGGGTGATATTTTTAACTCCGCCTTAACTCTCTCCTGATTGGTCGACAGTTTCTAGTGAATGTAACTCTAAGCTATGCCCATAGGTAGCAGCACTTGCTGGGTGATGATTTCAACTGTCAATTCAGTTTTTTATACTTCGAATACAGTTCAAATACTCGAAATAAGGTCATTCGAAAGGGGCTCTGAGCTACTGAATGAAGAAATTAAAAATTACGAAGTGGATGGGAACCGCACATTGACTGAATGCAAACTGGTAGAATCTCTGTGAAAGCTCTCATTACAAAAACCTCTTGTATGCAAGAGACCAATAAAAAGATTGTTTCAAAATTAAGCAGGATTATTAAGTTGAATTTTGATTTGCAAAAGACTATTTCAAAGATTGGAACAGGCAGTCATAAGGCAAGCAGTTTGCTATACTGCGGAAGTCAGATGATAATGATGATGATGATACTTTAAGTATTATCGTTTAATAAAATCTAAAAACAGAGAACGCACACGTCACAGTCAATAAAATATGATTAGTGACCAATATTCAACCACAGTTTCCAGTTAATTGTAAAACTTCATAAAATAATGTTATACATGGTTATCAGTAATCAGTCATCAATCTGTTTCAACAATGAAACATCCAAACATATCCATATCAGAGCAATTTCTCATTATTTATCCCTCTTGATAATTTTATAGCGGACCTTGATGGTGGAACTATGAAGTTCTGTAGGCAAAGCTCTATAATGTTATAATTTCTTCAATCAGAATTTTGAACAAAGTATCAAAATATGTTAACGCTGACAGAATTATACCAATATCTACATCATTCATCCCTCATAATTATTTTATGGTGAAACATTGATTAATTTCTTCAATCAGAATAATTTTGATCGAGACATCAAAATACGTGAATGATAACATAATTATATTAATATCTCCCTCATTCATCCCTCATTTCATTGCAAAGCTTGATAGCGAAACTATGAGGCTCAGTTGGCAACGTTCTTTGCCTGGAGCTCTAAGGACTTCCTGCATTTGAACGAGTCTCAATGCAAGGTTTCTAATTCAAAGGCAATGGTCGTGCGAAATCCACTCTCAACTGCCAGCATTGGACAAATAGGAAGCTTTGATACCATTTACCGGAAAATCTGACAGTTTGAAGTGAACCTCACTAGTGGGTGGCAGTTTTCTCTTGAGACTCCACTGGCTCACGGCCAAACCGACCCCCCACCACCTCCCGTTCATGGCGGAAGTTTTATTGACTCCATAAACAACTTACTTCGGCCGCTAGTCGAATTATCATTGAGACCATTCCAAAGCAAGTGTCGCTGGGCTATTATTATGTTAGTTATGGTTCGGAGTGCACTGGACTTCTGAATCCAGGGTGCAGTTAGTTATTGGGTACAGGGAAAAAGGCTTTGAGAGACGGGACTGTCGGTTTAATAATAATTGGTGATTGGGAGAAGAAAATATTCGTAAATTTCTAGGACTGAACCATTATCATTGATTATCTATTCAAAGGAGCAGGTTGGAGAAAACAGGGAGCATAGGTCTGGTTCCATTTTTATTCCTACTAAATGCTTTGTGTGAATTATCTATTTAGAGGGATGCAGATTGGGAAGAACTGGGAAAATAGGTCTGGTACCATTTATATTTCCGCTAAATGCTTTGGGTGAGGAGAGAAGTTAATAGTACTGCACAATGTTTAGGCTATATAACCTGCCTTGGAACCATGTTCTTAGGGAGTTATCATCTAGGAGTGTGAATTGGAAAAATGAAGAATAACATATTTTTCCTCCACCTACTGTCTAAAGTACTTACTTTACTCCCTGAAACATAATACTAAAGTGTCACTTTTTCGCTCTCAATAGTAAAAAACAGAAAAACTCCCTAGGGAGGAAAAGTGATCCCATTTAAATAACATGGGAAGCATCTCTATTTTGAAACTTACATTGTAATAGGGTAGAAGGTCTAAGCTCAGATGAGAAAGCATAATAGAGGTATCTGTCATTGAGTCAACTGAATTCAATACCACAACCAGAAATTTGATCAACTCATGAAATATATGTTTGTATGAAATTATATTCTTAATATTAGTAGACGATAAAAATTTATACAATTTTAAAAATATTATATTCTATTCAAAATACCAGCCAACAAAATATTTTTGATCTGCAATTCAAATCTGAACCGTGTGATCTATTTTTGGTTGACGCCCAGCTGATATAATTCTCACAACTTTTGCCGATAGATAGTGCAATCGGCAGTGCCAATCATACGACCGGTTTTTGGGTTTCATATTTTAGGTTATGTTGTTAGGAAACATTGTCACCAATACGTAAGTTATTAAAATGATATTATTTGCAGTTTCTATAAAAAAATGTAGATGGAGGAAAAACGTTGTGTACATCACGAGCGAAAAATACTTTTTCTCCCTCAGGAAAATTGTTGCCCTCGGCTTCGCCTCGGGCTTAAAACTTTTTCCCACAGGGAGAAAAAGTCGTACTTTTCACTCTAGATATTGTAAAGCTGTATTTTACTCGCCTCCACATATGTAGGGTGATTTGCCAAATCATGTAGTGCTGTATCCAAATGCCTCACGTTGGGCCGGCAAATCATGTGGTGCGTTTTTTAACGGCTTCACACATGTAGAGTGAATCTTGTACTGAGTCAATGGTGTAGCGGCTATAAATTTTGTAATTGCGTGTGTGGACGCTGAGTGAACACCAGACTGATTGATTCACTACAAGATTCATACAATTGTCGGAATCGCGGGAGGCCTAAACGCTCGCTCACCCTTGATTCTTCTAATGACAGATTGTATAATGATGAAATTTTTATAAGTAGTGTAGCGGACGCTAAACACTGAATACGGATACCTTAAAATTATTACCTGTGAAGAATGAGCATACAAAATCATACAGGTCGAGCAAAAATCCCGATGTAGATAATTTACGGACTGCGTCTCTAATAAGTTCTGAAGGATTAAAATACGGTATTTGGACCAAATATCGTTCAGAATATATTTCGAGAACAGAGTCTTGTCGGGTTTTAAGCTCTATTGTAGGAATTTATATGATCTATGGCTGCCACTGCTGTACAATTGATGCGTTCGCTCCTAAGTCGAGGTAGGTAACAGATAAAAGCTGATATATGAGCAGGTAAGGACAAAGAATAAATATCTCGATCGGACCCCACTCGCTACATCCACTTAGATCTGTTCCAGTATCCAGTTTAATTCAATTATTCCAATGATCGTATTCGATCGGTTCTTGATGATGATAGAACGTATCAGACACAATAATTGACAGGCTTAAGAAATAATCGAACTCAGAAAGCGAATTAACAAAACTGAAATATATTATAATAAAATATGTAATCATACAGTGCAGGTTCAGAATTTGATTTACAGGTTGACAATAATTTAGCATTAATAGAATAGTTAAAAATTTTCTTGTGCTTGCATGATACCATGCGTGATTCGACAGAATTTTACAATTGATAAAATCTAACAGTTTGAAAAAAATAGTGAAAAAATGAATTATAGAAAATATTTTAAAATGTTCGGGGTCGTGGTTCAGGCAGCGGAGGATAGCTAATCAACTACAAATTCTTATAAATTTAATATGAATAAATTCTAGGCTCTTAAATGCTAAAGCGCTAGTCGGCGTGGCCAATAATTTAACGAAGAAAAATTTATGTTTTTCTGCACTGAAATATTTTCGAAGCGTAGATTGGGGCCCCTTTTAAAACTTATAACTCACGTGAATTTCCTTGGCGGTCGTGGTTTTCTTCTTTAGATCAAAAATCGTTTGATCGGCGACAATCCGGGCTTCGGTTTCAGCACGTGGGGAATTTTAATTTAATATTTCCTTCACCAAATTAATTAAGGGATAATTTACTTTAAGCTTTTAAAATTTATCGATTGATGAGAACAGAAATTTACGAATAACAAATAAAATTGGCCTAAAATATCGGCTCACAAATAGAACATTTAAAATCGAACAAGAAATTTTCACAAATAGGTCTTTGGTAACTATAAAAGAGATCTACACGGTAAGGATTTCAAAAGGGAAGTGCTGCTCTTTTCTCTAAGCTTTTAGGCTAGACCTTGCTTCTCAGAATCTTAATGTAATAATTTGCATAAAAATTTGCCATTGGTAGAACGCTTGTGACGTAAACATGACGTCAGTGGCAAGCAGTAGAATACAATTCCTTTAATTACAATAATAATTTAATTTATGTAATTCTTAAAACTGCTTAATCTTATAGACATAGTTCCTCTCATACAATGTACATGTGCTAGTGTAACTGATAAGGCAGGGTTGTTGTCTGATAATAGATTAACATGTGTTGCTTTCAAACGATCACCTTCTTGGTGCTATTTCTATGCACTGTGATTGGCTTAGACCTGCCATAGAGATTTAATTACCATGTGGTTCAGTTGAATTAAATTATTAATAAATTAATATTCTTGTACAATTTTTATTAGGTTTGAGATTGTTATAAATAATTTCTGCCATTTTATCGATAATATAATTTCATGCTATGACCTATTTAGTTACAATAAGACCTGACATATAACATAATTTCTTAAATAATAATAATTTCAACGATAACACATACATTTTATTTTTTTTATTTGAAATTCTTGATCCTTTATGGATAGTTTTGATTTTTAGAGATGGTATTATATCTTACGTGAAGCCAGCGTGACATTTGACGATACTTCGAATCAGTCAGCTGCGTTCGAACTGTTTTAAAAACATCTGATCGATAGTAAACAAAGTGTAACCTCAAAATCAGTGAGCGATTCATAAATAATTTGTGCTTTATTTGCAAAATAATTATAATTTTATTGAATAATTTTCCTAGAAAATATTCGGTACAGAACGGTACTCTTATCTAATATATAGTTATTGATAAGTAAGCTTTATCGCTCGGTCGCCAACTATTCCTTTAGCAAATTCTTTCATTTTAAAAGGTAATCACAATTTTTCTCTCTTTTCATGAGATCTATTTGAAAGATTCATCACACAAAAGCCCCCAGGATATTTTAAATAGGTAATTGGGAGACGAGTCGAAACAATGACTATTTGAAAAATCCGATATTGTGATGAATACACTATTTCATCTCCTTACTTCTACGAAAACTCAACACTTAACACTAAAAACAATATATCGTGCACTTTTGGCTACGAGAAAATAAATAATTGATTGTTCCTTTCATTGGATACAATCGAATACAATAATTAATGAGGTCTCTTTGGATCCTTCATTAAAATAACTCCACAATTTCCACTCACGGGTGGCTTATGAGCAGACCCATAACTATAACAAATATACAAAATTTCACATACTACTTCTTAAGATTTGAATAGTATTTGCAACAAATATAGACTTTCATCATTTTTTCATAGTTATTACAGGTTTCGACTCTTTGGTTTGGCTTTTACATAAATTGGGTGAGAGTGTGATTTTACTTCGGTGACTTGACAATCGTCTACCGTTTGACTCGAGCAATTTCTTATTTGCGCTTAGTACGTTGTGTACAAACGGGGTTACACTTGAAATGGCTTTCTTGATTTTTATCAATGTTGGTTACAAATATTAAGTCTTACATTTATCAATTTGAATTTCAATTCATGATCTTTTGATGCAACAGTAATAAATTTCACATTTGAAGGTAAGAATTTCATTTTCTTTGGAGTTTTTTAGAGATACATTCATATAACACAGAACATGCGCATTTCGTGCAAATTAACATAATATATATTTTTGGTTGCGTTTTTTACTTATAATTCCACATTAAATACAGGTTACAATAATTAAATAACGATATTGCTTTGATTCTATACATTGACTCTAGGATTTCGCACACATTGGTTGGTGTGACGAAGAAAATTATCGAACAGGCTTTGGTTCTGAATAGATTTTTCTATTGATTCTGTATTTCAAGGTTAGATTTACACATTTTTTTCAAATAAACTTTGTTTATTTTCTTTCCTCCTACTCACTACTAATTTCATGTTATTTCTAATTTATAATTATTTTCCGTGGATACTATAATTCTTGTTTCTATTTTTCAGTTGTGCAGATGATATTAGACGATTGTTTCGGTGATGACTGTAGCACGAGACTGATGGCTTGATCTGGTTGGTAGATTTTTAGAGTTGTTTTGTAGTTTTATTTTCTTCTGTTATTAAAGTTGATTTCGGTTTCTTCATTTGAAGTGAATTAATAATATTTCCTTATTGGCTGAGATGCGGCGAAGTTTAGGCTATGTTGATTAGGCTGCAGTAGAAAGATGCTAGTCTGCAAAGATATGATTCGGTGGGTAGGCTGTGATTATGACAAGTTTGATGATTGATGTAATTCACAACGTAGCTTCCAATTGATTAAAAGATTATTATTTCCTCAAGCCCCCATCTAAATTTGATTTCTGATTTATTTCAAAGTTTCCATTCCAATTTGCAACTATCCGTTTTACTAAACTCGGCTTGAAACGAATGTGCCGGTGGTGTAGATCGATTTTTACAAACTCGTTTCCTCTTTGTTGGCCGGTAACATGCAGTTTGATATCCTTAAATCTGACATGCCGGTGGTGTCTGTGGGTTTTTTCAAATAATCCTTTTCTTTTTTGCATGCCGGTGTACAGTCTACTTGATTTTAACCGGACATGACTGCGGTGTGAATAGATTCTTCTTAATATTATTTTCCTGTTTTCTTGAATGCTGGTAAAAGATTTGATGTAGGATTTCAGCCTTATATGACGGCGGTGTAAATGCACTCTACTAGTTGGTTTTCTTTTTGGACGTATTGTAATTCTTCTTGTTTGTGGTTTTGATTCATAGTTTTTCGGTTTTTTGTTTTGATTTTGATTTGTTGTGGGTTTCTGTTTTACTTCTATTGTTTTGTGGGTTATCTTCATGAGTATTGGGTTTGTATGTTGCAGGCGCTGTCTTCGGTGGATGGACGGTGATGTGGGCGGTCGGCGGTCCGGGCTGCTCTTCTACGCGGTGGGCAACATCCTTGGACTCCTGGTGTCCGGCGCGCGGTTGTACGGCTGGCCCCTCTATGCCATGGATGTCGTCCTCGGCTTGGCGGGCGATGTCGTCCGGCTCGTTTTGGCACTCTGCGGGCGGTAGTACGGGCTGTCCCTCTACTTGATGGATGTCGTCCCCGGCCTGGCGTTCTGCGGGGTGCGGTGCGACCTCAGTCTTGACATTCTCGGTGGGTTGGTTTTCCATACATGTGTCACGTTCGCTTGCCTGTTTTATGACCTCTCCTTCGAGTATGTTTGCTTTCGCATGTATGGGCTCGATCATTGGTCCAAATATTGATTCTAATTGTCCGACTTTTCTCCTCGATTTGCTGTCCTAACATCCGGCTTCTTTCCGCTGCTTCCTTCAACTGTTGATCCAGTTTCTCAAAACCTTGTTCACTTGTTTTCTTCCACTGTTGGATTTCCTTCTTTAATTCTTCCCGTGCTTTCTTGTTTTCTTTAATTATTTCTTCTCTTGCTTGTTTGACCTTAACCTCCTTTTCGAGTATGTTTATTTCCGCGTGCGTGGGCTCGATCACTGGTCCAATACTGATTTCCTTTGCATGACACTTCTCTTCACTCTGCCGTGTTAACATCCTGCTTTTCTCTACTGCTTCCTTCCACCTTTGTTCCGGTTTTTTTAGGACCTTGTTTACCTGTTTTCCGCATCTGTCGGGCTTCTTCAATTAGTTCGTCAATTGCTTGTCTGTTTCCTTCATATGCATTGTTTAATGCTTCCAGGATGATGCTCATCTCTAGCACAGGAAGGGTGGGTATGTGGTCCTCAGTCGGCGGCAATGGTTCTATGATATGAGATGCGGGCGTCCGGACCTCTGGAACGGCAATGCATGGGCGTTTATCCCACGCGACATCTTCCGTCCTTGAAGTCGCCGATGTGGGTTCCAGGATGCGGTGTGGTACTTCCATAATTTTATTGGATGATGTAAAGGTGCAAGTGCGTTGAAACGACCGCCAATATGTGGGGTTATGTGCAAGATTACAAATGAATGACCACAAGTTGAAATAGTGTAAAAAATTCGTTGAAGTGAAGGAATACAAAAGTGTGCTTCAATAATATGTTCAGTGATGAAGTGAATCAAATTAGCAATATCGTTAACATAAAATGATAAACATAAAGGATACAATATGGATAATGCGATGACAAAGGTACGCCTCTTACAATTTATTATTATTAGTATCTATTATTAGTATTTAGTATCTGCAGTATTATATTAGAGGATAGGAAGTGATGAGAATTCAGGATTATGTAACGAACAAGAGGTAAGACATCGATTTGATGCTAATATTATTAGAATAATTTATGGAACAAATTTTCAAATAAATGTTCATGATTCTGTGTGATTTGTTTTAAAGAAGTAATTCTGGCATGAGTGGAGTGCTATGAGATAATATTTTCCAGTAATGTGGAAATATTTTGTGAACAATTTAATAAGGATCATGGTCTTGCAAAGAAGGGACTCAAAAATAAAATTAATGCTACTATTATGTTCAAAACAATTATAAATTAATCATTATGATTATTATCTCATTGGAATATTCCACCACGACTACAGGAAATCCACTACATCATTGGAAAGGTAGAATTTGTACTAAAACCTACGTACAAAACAGATGAAATTCACCATTCAAGCTCCACGAATCAAACGAATTTGAGAGATTCTCCATTTAAAACTTCTCCAAAAAACTACTCCGTGAATTGTAAACCTGAATCAGTTCATCGTTCACTGGTTTGATCTATAGTCTCTCATTTTCCCTATTCAGTTTTACAGTCAATGGAAAAAGTGTTTGAAAAACTAGTCTGTTGCCTGAATTTCGTAGTGATTCTATACGTTTTTTCTAATTATCTGAATCCATCCAGCTATGAACGCCAAACTTTTTACCACCGAACTATAAAATTGGACGATCACACTATTTGCTAAGTTTCCTTCTACACTATTACCCTATTCATACGAGAGCAGAGTGAGTTTCTGAATGCACCAATTAAATCTTTAATCGATGTAATTTGAAGACGAAAATAAGCTATCTGATAAAAGGAAACAAGTGGAACCCAGAAACAAATTTAGAGTCATTACCAAAACTATTATTCAGAGTGATGAGGTAATTTTAATTTATTTTATCAAATTTATTCATACAACACCTACACGAAAATCGTGAAAATCCTCACATCTAAAATATCAGCGAAGCTACCCACAGAAAAACACAAAAATCATTTCGCTCTCACAAATAACGAACGCAGAGGCCAGTGCGAAATCAATCTTCCCATTTGTCATTTGATGAATGAATCGCGGCTCATTTTCGCCTCACTCCAATTTTAATGAATGAGTCGAGACGCATTTTCGTCATCACTCCAATTTGCCGTCTGCACTTAATCAAATGCAGATGCTGGACTGATTATGATAGATTTGCAGTGCTGCAATTTTATGGATGATGATGATGAGTTTATGGATGATGGCAACCTGGTTTATGGACATGGAAGCCGAGAGCCACTCCATGAAATTGATTTCGAATCGTACCAGCCGCCATAGTAATCGTGATGTTTGCTTGCTTGTGATTTCTGTTCTTGACCAACGTGCTAAATTTGTTGATTTGCACCGGTTAATGATTACGAAGTTGATTGCATCTTCTGTTAGTGCATGCATTGACTATAATCCAGTTCCAGTTTGATTAGTTTCGTAATTTGATTGAGAACTTTTGAAATCAACTATCATTGGAAGTAATAATAAAATTATTATTGATTTGAATGGTGAATAGGATTTTACCATGAATTAACGTGATTTGATTGAGATTTAGAAAAATCCACTATCATTGGAAGTAATAATAGATTATTGATTTGAATAGTGAATAGAAAGAATTACCATGGATAATTGTGATTTGATTGGGAATTTTGAATCATGTTCTATTATTGAAATTTGATTATTAATCGACATGAGAAATAAAATTGCAATGGATAATTGTGATTCAATTTACAAGTTTGTGTTGCTTGAATGGTTCCAAATTTTCTAAAATAACTCAATATTATTCGTTACAAGTGGTAATTGAGTGGAATATTTCTAATTAATTTTATTAATTCTAGCCATCTAAATTCAAAATTTATAGTTTTCATTTTTGTTTTGGACTGAAATTTTATCAAAACTGTACACGTGAAATTCTAACCTTATATTTCGGACTTTTTCACCTATAAATTTGGAAGAAAAATAACACAAGGACTATCTTATTATTTCATCTTTCAATGTAATTTGCATTGTAAATAAATAAAATAAAAAAAAATTGAATTTAGTTTGTTTTCCGGTAATTCTTCAAAATTATATTGTCAATATGTGAATATTTCCTATTTTAGATATAGTAATGTGAAATATTTCTTCTATGATCAGTTTTGAAGCATCTGAATTTGAAAATCCACTTTGTGAAAATACTTAAGGACTGAAAATCTTGTGAATTGAAGAACACTAGACTCAACCTATTTCGGACTATGTGTTATCTGAATTTGGGAGAGGAATTATAGCACAAGGTTAACCTATTTTTCCTCTCCCTATCATTTTGATAATGTACTTATTGTATAAATGAATAAATGAAATTAATTCAGAATTTTGAAACATACACTATTATTGAGAGCCATGATTGAGTTGAATTCCAGAATAGCCAACTGAATTCCAGAATAGCCAACTGAATTCCAGAATAGCCAACCGAATTCCAGAATAATCAACTGATGAAGATAAGTGATGAACATTTCTGAAGCCTCATGCAACATTCAATACTCAGTGAAGAATGTAAATATAAATTTGATGATATGAATTTGATGGAGATGGTGAATGGAGGAGTGAAATAGGAGATGGATGTATCCAGTTAGTAGAATGACATGACTCGGGAGAAGTTTGTAGTATTTTCAAGATCAAGTTTAATGAAAATGATCTAGAATAACATCTGAACATTCAATTCCAAATAGGGTTCTAAGATTCTAACTAGCCTATCTTTTCTTTTTTATAGTATTTCTTTATTTTAGTATTGTATTGGAGGGTTAAGTGTAAGAGAGGGCCGACTGCGCCCTAACTTCGCCCTCCCAGGTATAAAATAAAGGCAGTCATTCTATTCTATTCTATTCTATTCTATTCTTTTTCTCTGGCCGCGTTGCAAGGCACTAAACCCTTGTATGAATCATTCTCGGAATATGCAATGTGAAGAACAAGTAGTATAATATACCATATTGCTGTTAATAAAAAAGTTTGCAAGGCGATCAAGTCCATTAGCGTTCTGAGAAATTTCTGGAGCCTTCATGTTCGAGTACCCAAATTGGTCACTACTTATGCCAGCCGTATTCTCAATATCCAATCAATTGCAAGCATTTTAGGCTGCAATAGCAGTTCAATCGGAGTTTGAACCATCAGCTGACTACAATTCATTTTCAGATGTAGATTACTGAGATATTGCAATAATTCAAATGCCAATGAATCAGTTATTACTAGTAGTTCTGTGAACAGTAGACCTCACGCAGTATTCTCATCCTCAAGTACCTGATTGAAACTATAGACCTCATGGAAATACAGCAGTCTAAATTGCTTCTCCACTCATCTGTGTAATCACTTGTCAGCTGATTTATGATTAATAATTCTATAGTCTGATTTTCACTCTAATATTGGCGTATGAAGGAGGCTCCTTTTTCCTTTTGTATTATCCTTGAAATGCGAAATTTCCAAAAACCTTGTATATACGTCGACGCGCAATTAAAAAAGGAACATACCTGTCAAATTTCATGGAAATCTATTACCGCGTTTCGCCGTAAATGCGCAACATACAAACATATAAACATTTAAACATTAAGAGAAATGCCAAGCCGTCGACTTGAATCTTAGACCTCACTTCACTCGGTCAATTATTAAACGAAAATCCAAATTGAATTCTGTAATTCAGAAGTCTTCTTGGTGAAGTACAGCATTTAATTTGGATTTTCGTTAAATAATAATAATTAATTTATTCTCAATTCAACTGTTATCATCAATGGAAACACATTTAAATTAAGGTAACTAGCCAAACTATAGCTTTATCCAATCCCGGATAAACTGAGCTTGTTCAAACTGATATTTAGCCTACGCGCCTGGAAGTCATACGCACTATGAAAGTTCAACACTAATCGGGGGTTCAATGGAGCTATGGTCGCATTTATTATAATGTTTTACATTCCGAGTTTGAATCAACAGTTAACCAATCTAAGTTTAAACCCTAAGGCTCAGTTGCACAAAAGCCTGTTGGATTTTAATAATCATCAAATGTCACAAAATGACAAAAACTAATCGGAGAAGCCTTCTTTCTAAAAAAATATCCTCTGATTGGCTCTTGTCACATTTCATTTATTTATTTATTTACAATGCAAATGACACTATTCTAATAACATTGAAAGATAAAATAATAAGGTAGTCCTTGTGCTATTTTTCTTCCAAATTTATAGGTGACGCAAAGTCCAAGATAAGGTTAGAATTTCACGTGTACAATTTTTATAATATTTTGGTCAAAAATTAACATTGAAACTATAAATTTTGAATTTAGATGGCTTAAATTGATAAATTAATTAAAAATATTCCACTCAATTACCACTTTTAACGAATAACATTGAGTTATTTGAGAAGTTTGGAACTATTCAAAAAACACAAACTCATAAACACTAAAGCTCAGCTTTAATCATTATTAGAATTTAACAGGCCTTTGTACGACCGGACCTTAAACTTCATTTGTTTTTCTAAATTTTTTATTTGAAACGTTTCATGGCAAACGTATGTAAGTGCATGTGATATACAGTATATTATCGATTATTGATTATATCATATAATATATATTAGTGATATTATATATTATATATTATATATTATATATTATATATTATATATTATATATTATATTAGTGATATTAATGTGAAATATCTCATCTATGTTTGGTTTTGAAGCATCTAAATTTAAAAATCTACTTTGTGAAAATAATTAAGGACTAAAACTTTTGTAAAGTGAACAACTACAAGATTTAACCTATTTCGGACTATGTGTAACCTTATCTAAATTTGGGAGAGGAATAGCACAAGTTTAACTTATTTCCCTTCCTATCTTGTACTTATTGTATGAATCAATAAACAATCAATATCTGGATAAAAATCTTCTAACAATCCAAATCTCTCATAGATCAAACCCACAGAAACTATACTTGAAGCAACAATTGATTTGCAATAATTTGATTTGGATGCTACAATATAGCCTTCAACTCTCCAGTCAGCATAAACAGTAGCAACCTAGCAGCTGTTGCTTCCATTATAATCGAGAACTGAGGATCAGATCACTGACTTAGAACTAAGTGCAGCAGAAGCACCACGGTTGCCATGGCAACGGTAAACAAGCTGACCAGAGACCATACCACCACTGACCACCACTAGTGCTCTGATTCACACAAAACTGTCAGCACATCATAAACATGACTGGAATGCTCCCAAGGCTGACAGTCTGATATAGGCTGTTTTTGTAGTAGGTTCCACTTGAAATAGTCAGCACTCCGCGCATATCATATAATTGCTTCTCATTAAACCAATGCATACAGTGTGAAGTTGACAGATGCTGAAATGAGATTCACTTGAATTTGTCAGGATTCCTGACATGTAACATTGAAGCTCCCCATTTAATCGATGCTGACAGTTTGAAATACAGTTTCTGTAGTGAGATTCACTTGAAATTGTCAGCAAACTTCGCATGTGACATACATGCTCCCCACATTCAATTGATGCTGCCAGTAGCGTCTATTTACGGTTTTAGAATGATTTTTTTACGAGTTTTCCCCCCACCAACCCCCTCGCCCCACACCCATCCTATGTACCCCCCACCTATCACGCTCCTGCCGCACCACTCCTGCCCCCTCCCCCGCTCCTTAGAAGAAGCTCTCTCTCTCTCTTCTCTCTCTCTCTCTCTCTCCTCTCTCTCTCTCTCTCTCCTCTCTCTCTCTCTCTCTCTCTCTCTCTCTCTCACTCTCTCTCTCTCTCTCTCACTTAGTCTATTACTGACAGATTTACTCGATTCACTTTAATCTGTCAGCAGTAGAGCCATTGAATTTCTCATTCTCCATTCCTCTCCTTCTTCTACTTCCAAACTCGATTCACTTTGGTTGAAAATCACACAGTTAGAAGTAAGATGTTTCAGTTAAATCTGTCAGTAAGATGAGATTTTCGTTTCACTTGTTGATAGTAACCTTTCTATCCTTTTTCTCATTCTCCTTCCAAACTCGATTCACTTTAATCTGTCAGCAGGAGAGTCATTGGATTTTTCATTCTCCATTCTTCTACATCCAAAATAGATTCACTTTAATCTGTCAGCAGGAGAGTCATAGGATTTTTCATTCTCCATTCTTCTACATCCAAAATAGATTCACTTCAATCTGTCAGCACTAGAGTCATTGAATTTCACATTCTCCATCTTCTACTTCCAAGGTCATTTCACTTAAATCTGTCAGTAATAGACTAATTGAAATAGACCGTGACTATCTATAGATTAAATAGAGCATGATCTTCCACCTAGAGAAAGTGTGAGAGAGAGAGAGAGAGAGAGAGAGAGAGATAGAGAGAGAGCATCGTTATCATCTTCTTCTTCCTCTTCTTCTTCTTCTTCTTCTTCTAGAGAGAGAGAGAGAGAGAGAGAGAGAGTGAGAGAGGGAGAGAGAGAGAGAGAGAGTGAGAGAGAGAGAGAGAGAGAGAGAGTGAGAGAGAGAGAGGGAGAGAGATTGATTGATTGATTGAGTACTTTATTTATGTAGATTACAATATATACTGGCTTATACACTTATATACAATAGCTTACAATACAGCAAAATTATAGATGAATTTACATAATATAGACTAAGAAAATAATTATTGAACTGTATATGAAAAAGCAGTTTGTAATATAATAACTATAGATATAATCATATTGTTATGCATCTACATAAATTGGCGGAGCTTTGGACATATCAATGTCCATTCTTCGGAAAGAATATTAAAAATATCCTCCCCACTAACTCTCTACCAAAACGTTAATTTCGTTATTTAAACTAAGGATTTATTTATTAATGGAAATATTGTAAAAGTTTTAATCAATATGAATATTAAAGAGAAAAAAAAACAGAAAATGATAGAGTAAAATAATTATATAGGTAGATAAGATCAATAATTGATTAATAAAATGAAGTAGGCTGAAAGTAGATCAGGGTTATCAACTTTCAGTAATATACAGCATTATGCAGTGGATAATTGAAATAACATGAGTTTATATAATATATATATTCAATTCGTTCTATAACATGGTTTAAAGGTTTGTATTTGTGGGATGGGTGGGGGATGGATGTCATGTGATCGTTCTAGGGCCGGACAGTTTCAGTCATTTGTTCCAAAAGATGTTTTTTTAAAGTTAGGATGAAGCTCGCTCGGCTCTCGATGGACCTGATAGAAACAGGAAGTGCATTCCATGCACGACAGGCACTGACTAAGAAGGATTTTGTGAAAATAGTAGTTCGATGATTGGGTATCCTTAAAGTACTTTCTCCGGTTCTAGTATGTGAAGCATCTATCCTCCTACCTTCAGAGACAAATTTGAAATCATCTTTAAAATAGTTCGGATTACCGTATATCAAGATATCTCTAACAAGCTTGACTATTCGAAAAAGCCTCTGATCGGGAAGCTTTAATGTTGAACTAGCAATGTGGGCTGGGGTGATATGATCATGGCGTTGGAGAGAGTAGACGAAACGTAGACAATAATTTTGGCAACGCTGTAGTTTATCATTCAGAGTGACTTGCATATCGTTAAGAACAGAATTACAATACATTAAATGTGGGAAGATGAGAGATTGAACCAATAATAATTTAATGTTTCTAGGGAGGATATCGTGCATTTTCTTCAATGCATGCATGGCTGAGAATACCTTTTTACAAGTTTTGTTCACTTGTTCTGACCAGTCAAGAGTATTATTCATAATAATGCCTAAATTTTTAACTGAGCTACAGTAAGGAATGTCATTACCGTCTACACTAATTTTGTGAATCGAAAGAGAGAGAGAGAGGAGAGAGAGAGAGAGAGAGAGAGAGAGAGAGAGAGAGCTAGTGAGCTTCTTCTAAGGAGCGTGGGAGGGGGCAGGAGTGATGCGGCAGTAGCGGGGGTGGTGGGGGGTACATAGTATTGGTGCGGGGGGAGGGGGGAAAACTCGTGAAAATTCTAAAACCGTAAATAGACGCTACTGCTGCCACTTTGGAATACAGTTTCTGTAGTGAGTTTCACTTGAATTTGTCAGCATTTTCACATGTAACATTATAGCTTCCCATTCAAACAATATTCTGACAGTCTTAAGTGGACAGTTACTAAATTGAGTTCAACGTGGAACAGTCAGCATTCCTTGCATATCACTCAAATGCACCCCATTCAATCAATGTATATTGTCCGAAATGGACCGTTCGCACCAACTGATAGATGCGCGCTGCCGAGAGTGAGAGATAATCAATGTTGTCTCACTCCCACGCCCTGCCACGGCCACCTTGATTAGTTTACTGTTTGTTTGTTAGCTGTGTCAGAACTCATTTGTAACTAACCATCATCCAGTGAAACAAGGATTGCAGCACCTAGAAAATTTATGCTGTGGGAAAAGGATGGGAAACATCTGGAAAATTGATTCACCCTTGTGAGAAAAGGATGGAAACACCTGGAAAATTGATGCAACACTGTGAGAAAAGGATGGAAAGATCTGCAGAATTAATGTTCCTTTGTGAAAAAAGGATGGAAACATCTGGAAAACTGATGCACTGCTGTGAGAAAAGGATGGAATGATCTGGAAAATTGACGCACCTTTGTGAGAAAAGGATGGAAACATCTGGAAAACTGATGCACTGCTGTGAGAAAAGTATGGAAACATCTGGAGAATTAATGTACCTTTGTGAGGAAAAGGATAAAGAACAACTACAATATAGATGCACTGCTGTGGAAAAAGGATGGAAAACACGTACAACATTAATGTACTGCTGTGAGAAAAGGATGGAAACATCTGGGAAACTGATGCGCTGCTGTGAGAAAAGGATGGAAACATCTGAAGAATTAATTTTCCTTTGTGAGAAAAGGATAAAAAACAACTACAATATAGATGCACTGATGTGGAAAAAGGATGGAAAACACGTACAACAGTAATGTACTGCTGTGAGAAAAGGATGGAGAATACCTGCGAGATTAATAGATATCACTTTTTGAATATTAAGTGGTAGCGAATGTTGTATCAATCAGAACGTTTTCTCCCAATCTTAAAATTGTATGATATTACAATGATTTTCGATTGGCAATAGATGAAAAGAATTAAATGAATTCCGGTTCTAGTTGCATCATCTTGTTGTTTAATTGGATTGTGGAGCTTTGATGAGTTTTTTGTTTTATTAGAATGGATTTTGGACCAGAACTTGAAAGCCTGAATGATTTGAATGTATTATTCGAATAGAATTGATTGTGTAATGAGTTAAGTATAGCTATGATTGAATTGATGAAGTTCAAAGATGTGTCTCAAAATATACTTTATCCAGTCATTCAATTATAACACAACATAACATCCAATAGGAATAGAAAAAACAGCAATAATGAATACAACGAATAATGAGAAAAATAGAAAACTGTGGAAACCAAGGTATATCTTCAAGGTTATTTAAAAATATCTGATTCCAACCTAATTAAACATAATTTTAATCCTCCTATTCTTGAAGACGAAGGATAAAACGATAAGTTTTGCTTGATCGATTAGGCGGCGGAATAAGTTGAGGATTTTTTAGAATTATTCATGTAACATAAAATCATTTAAACATTAAGGCCCAGTTGCACAAAAGCTGGTTGAATTTTAATCGTGATTAATTTCACAATACCCAATCAGAGAAGGCGTTTTTGAGAAGACGGCTTCTCTGATTGGTTCTCGTGGAATCAATCAATATTGAAATTTAACCGGCTTTTGTGCAACCGGCACTTAGACAAGACACTGCTGTCTCAATTTATTAGAATTTCCACCGCTGAGTTGAGTTTCCATCTGAATGACTGTAACAACAATATCTTAATGATTGTAATAGGAAATGAGACAGAAGCTTGATCCAATACTGGATACAATACTGGATCAAGGACAACTTGGATTGAACTAATATTGAGCATACGGGCCTACGAGAGAAAGAGGAAAGGATACGATGATAGTGTAATAGGAGAGAGACAACATTTTGAAAGAAGAAAATAATGATTGATTCAGAGGGTTCAAGATAGAAATATCCACTGAGAAGTATCTACTGAGAGAGAGAGAGAGAGAGAGAGAGAGAGAGAGAGAGAGAGAGAAAGAGAGGGAGAGAGAGAGAGAGAAAGAGGTATAAAGAGATTGGGGGCGCGACAGTCGAGACCGACGACATTCGAGACCTACGACCGTAGAGGACTGTCGAATGTCGGGAGTGTACAAAAATTAGAGTGGCCTCAACTGTCATCTAACGCAGGCGACATTTGAGACCACTTTTTCAGGAGTCCTCTCCCGTCGTAGGTCTCGACTGTCGGGGCTGTACAAAAATTAGAGTGGCCTCAACTGTCGCCTAACGCAGGCGACATTTGAGGCCACTTTTTCAGGAGTCCTCTACCGTCGCTGGCCTCGAATGTCGCCGGTCTCTACCGTCGCTGGTCTCGACTGTCGCAGGACTCTTCTGTCGTTTGCCTCGTTTGACATCGACCCAAGAGATTGATCGATTGATTGAGTGTTTTATTGAGGGAGAATCATAATTGAGAGAAGAGAAAGCGAGAGATTACATTAGATTAGATAAGATATATTTATTTTTGTATGTTACAATATTTACTGGCTTATACACTAATTTACATTAAATGACGGTAATGCTAATCATTCAAAAAATTTTACAAAGTATAAGCAATTAATCAATGAGAATAAAGATTGAATTTAATTAGAATAACGATAATAATATAATAATGTGATGTAACTTCATAAATCGGCGGTGTTTCAACAAATAATTGTCGATTCTCTAAAGGTGCGTACAGAGATATACGCGCCGCGAACATGAACAATTCACTTTTAATCAGCTGATTATATCTGTATTTTTACGGAAACGGTAAGATACAGATATAAAAAGCTTGGCATCAGATGATTAAAAGTGAATTGCTCATGTTCACGGCGCGTAAATCTGTACGCACCTTAAGAAGGATATGAAATATCCTCCCCATTAACACACGACCGGGGATTGATTGATTGATTGAGTACTTTATTTATGTAGATTACAATATATACTGACTTATACGCTTATATACCATAGCTTACCATAGACTAGGAAAATAATTATTGAACTGTATATGATATGAAAAAGCAATTTGTAATATAATAACTATAGATAATTATATTGTTATGCATCTACATAAATTGGCGGAGCTTTGGACATATCAATGTCCATTCTTCGGAAAGAATATTAAAAATATCCTCCCCACTAACTCTCTACCAAAACGTTAATTTCATTAATTGAACTAAGGATGTATTATTTATTAATGGAAATATTGTAAAATTTTCAATTAATATGAATATTTAAGAGAAAAAGACAGAAAATTGATAAAGTAAAATAATTATATAGGTAGATAAGATCAAATTATTGATTAATAAAATGAAATAGGCTGAAAGTAGATCAGGGTTATCAACTTTCAGTAATATACAGCAGTATGCAGTGGATAGGGGTGAGAGAGAGTGATGAAACGAGACAGAAATAGAGAGAGAGTCATGTATCACCAAATGCACATTTCCAACTAATTTCTAGGCTTCCCATTTGTAACCGTTCCAGGAGTGAGTTGCCTTGAACAAATCAGCGAACACTATTGGTCGTTCTCGATACGTGATACCCTTTCGGTTGAACACGCTCTCAAACCCCTCTCCTCTCTTTGAACCCCTCAACCCCCCCCTCCAGTACAGCAACAACACAAACGATCGACCACCTCCCTTCTCCCACCAGCCCAAATCATCCCTTTGGAGTGCTACTAATTGAGATTTCCAAATCTCAGTAAACGCGAGCGACGCTCCAGGATCAGTGAACTCATCTCAAATATTGTAACAGTTGGTACAACACATTTGTTACGGTTGATCAGTTGGCTGCCTGCGTGTCTCAACAACTACTGTCATGATTACTGTTTTCTCACCTCAAACTGTCAGCGTTGGTTGAATGGGATGTGTTGATGCTATTCATAAGGAATGCTGTCAGTAAATTATCTCTATAGACGAATGTCTGATTGTAGTTTCACTGTACTGAATTTTGTTTACTTTGTGTGTTTACAGTATAATGTGATGGGTCTATTCTCCGTTATAACAATACTGTTGCAATTTATGCGATTCAATTGTACTATGACACCGTTGATTGTGAATAGATATCAGACATAAAATAACAAATTCTCACAAGATTAATAGAATACAATACACAAAATCCTCATCTCCATTGAATAGTGTTCATTTATTTAGATAGTTATTTGTATATCTAGAGTGAAAAGTGCTGTTTTTTCTCCCTGAGGGAAAAGTTTGAAGCCCGAGGCGAAGCCGAGGGCACCAATTTTCCTCAGGGAGGAAAAACATTTTTCACTAGTGATATACACAACATTTTTCCTCCACCTACATTTTTATAAAAACTGCAAATAAAATAATTTTTAGAAACGTATGTGACCAAACAACGTGTTACAACATAATCTAAAAAGTAAACAGAAACAGCTGGCTTGTAATCACAGTTCTCCTCCGACAGCACTATCTGTCGGCTAAAGTTGTAACAACAATGACAGCCACACTACAGCTATGATGAAGTTCCCGTTTCAAATTTGATTAGTTAATAAGTAATATTCGTTGGCTGGTATTTTGAATAACATGGATTAAAAGAAAAAAATATAATTTTTTTCTAGTATAGTTATATGAAGTTTGTAATAATAATTTCAGCATACAAACATAAATTTTATATATCGATCGGCATTGAATAGGGTACGAACTCATCATGGTAGATGTGCCTATCTGATGCATAAGTGGGGGAAGGCTGACTCCCCTTTCTGTGAGTGTGGAGCAGTCCAGACTGTGAGACACATAGTGGAGGAGTGTCCCAGATCAGCATACACGGGTGCACATGAAGATTTCCTGGTGGCTAAACCAGCATCAATAGCCTACTTAAATACCCTGGAAGCATGCCTCTAATTTCCAGGTCAAAAGTGACTAAGATATTTTCATTCGTTTTATATATGAATTTTCTATTGTTTTCTTTTTTTCGAATTTTGTGATCATAAATGTGTTGTGTATACTGCCATACGCTAAATAAATAAATAAATAAATCGATCAAATGTCTGGTTGAGGTATTGATTTTAGTTGGTTTAATGACTGCTCTATATGCTTCCTCATCTGAGCTTAGACCTTCTGACCTATTCCAAATGTACGTTTTCAAAATAGAGATGCTTCCCATGTTATTTAAATGGAGTCACTTTTACTCCCTAGGGAGTTTTTCTGTTTTTTAGTACCGAGAGCGAAAAAGTGACACTTTAGTATCATGTTTCAGGGAGTAAAGTAAGTACTTTTGACAGTAGGTGGAGGAAAAATATATTATTATTCTTCATCTATAGTGAGGTCCACGTTATAATGACAGTATTTGTTCAACTTTGGTTTTGCTATCCTTGTCTATCATTCGACAAAGCCGGTGGTACTATCCTCTACTAGGTCCACAACGATGACAATTATGTTTTTGACGGTCTAGAAATATAATTAATTAATGCAGAGAATCGGCATCGCTTTTCTTCTATCTTTACCACTGCCATTATAACGTGGACCTCACTATAGATACAATTCCAACTATCAGTAGATAATAAAATTCTGTTGAGAGCCTGTCAGTTTGAAATCAGCTTTTTGTGCTGTTGGAAAGGTGAACTTGTGAAAACTATCCGTATAAAATAAAAATGACTAGTGATTTTCAAAGCCACTGGCTAATTTGGATAATTGAAGATACTAGTTTCAGTTATCACACGATTATCAAAATCAAGTTTTATTTGAACCTTAAACATTTAGTAGCAGAATGTATAGTGTGGGTGAAGCCCGAGTTTTGGCTATTAGCTGTCAACCAATAGAAGCTGTGCTCTAGTGTCATTGGCCGAGACAAGACATATCCAATTTTTCCAAATATGGCCATGAGAACCGTTAGACAACAACCAACAAAGAGAAACTTATAGAAAAACAAAAGATATGTTAGGAAAAAGTTTGTAAGTTATGAAAAAGTTTCAAGTTTTTACTTTCCTTGCCCTATTACCATAGGTTGATTGATTGATTGATTGATTGAGTACTTTATTTATGTAGATTACAATATATACTGGCTTATACACTTGTATACAATAGCTTACAATACAGCAAAGTTATAGATGAATTTACATAATATAGACAAAGAAAATAACTATTGAACTGTATATTATATGAAAAGCAATTTGTAATATAATAACTATAGATAATATCATATTGTTATGCATCTACATAAATTGGCGGAGCTTTGGACATATCAATGTCCATTCTTTGGGAAGAATATTAAAAATATCCTCCCCATTAACTCTCTACCAAAACGTTAATTTCGTTATTTAAACTAAGGATTTATTTATTAATGGAAATATTGTAAAAGTTTTAATCAATATGAATATTGAAGAGAAAAAAACAGAAATTGATAAAGTAAAATAATTATATAGGTAGATAAGATCAAATAATTGATTAATAAAATGAAGTAGGCTGAAAGTAGATCAGGGTTATCAAATATCAGTAATATACAGCAGTATGCAGTGGATAATTGAAATAACATGAGTTTATATAATATATATATACAATTCGTTCTATAACATGGTTTAAAGGTTTATATTGGTGGAATGGGTGAGGGATGGTTGTCATGTGATCGTTCTAGGGCCGGACAGTTTCAGTCATTTGTTCCAAAATATGTTTTTTTAAAGTCAGGTTGAAGCTCGCTCGGCTCTCGATAGACCTGATAGAAACAGGAAGTGTATTCCATGCACGACAGGCACTGACTAAGAAGGATTTAGGTAAGGATTTAGGATTTAGGTAAGGAAGGATTTAGGTAAGGGAAGTATTGCTTTCCGAAAAAAATAAGGTACCCCAATTTCTAGATTTCTATACGTTTCAAGGTCCCCTGAGTCCAAAAAAGTTGTTTTTGGGTATTGGTCTGTATGTGTGTGTGTGTGTGTGTGTGTGTGGTGTGTGTGTGTGTGTGTGTGTGTGTGTGTGTGTGTGTGTGTGGTGTGTGTGGTGTGTGTGTGTGTGTGTGTGTGTGTGTGTGTGTGTGTGTGTGTGTGTGTGTGGTGTGTGTGTGTGTGTGTGGTGTGTGTGGTGTGTGTGTGTGTGTGTGTGTGTGTGTGTGTGTGTGTGTGTGTGTGGTGTGTGGTGTGTGTGTGTGTGTGGTGTGTGTGGTGTGTGTGTGTGTGTGTGTGTGTGTGTGTGTTGTGTGTGTGTGTGTTGTGTGTGGTGTGTGTGTGTGTGTGTGTGGTGTGTGTGTGTGTGTGTGGTGTGTGTGTGTGTGTGTGTGTTGTGTGTGTGTGTGTGTGTGTGTGTGTGTGTGTGTGTGTGGTGTGTGTGGTGTGTGTGTGTTGTGTGTGTGTGTGGTGTGTGTGTGTGTGTTGGTGTGTGTGTGTGTGTGTGTGTGTGTGTGTGTGTGTGTGGTGTGGTGTGTGTGTGTGTGTGTTGTGTGTGTGTGTGGTGTGTGTGTGTGTATGAGTGTATGTGCGTCTGTGTACACGATATCTCATCTCCTAATTAACGGAATGACTTGAAATTTGGAACTTAAGTTCCTTACAATATAGGGATTCGACACGAACAATTTCGATCGAATGCAATTCAAGATGGCAGCTAAAATTGAGAAAATGTTGTCAAAAACGGGGTTTTTTGCGATTTTCTCGAAAACGGCTACTACGATTTTGATTAAATTCTTACCTAAAATTAATAGTCATTGATAAGCTCTATCAACTGCCGTAAGTCACATATCTGTAAAAATTTCAGGAGCTCTGCCCCATCTATGCAAAGTTTGATTTTAGATTATCAATTATCAGGCTTCAGATACAATTTAAACAAAAAAATCCGAGTGAAAAAGGTTGAGCATGAAAATCTGTACAATTAATGGTCAGTAACATTTTCACCTAAAATTGAAAATAAACTCGAAATTCCAGAAAATGTGATAATCCAATAATTGCAATTTTTTGGCAACTGTTGATTCTATTGAATGATTCACTATGAAGAGATAGCAGACCTCACATGTCTCCAGCGTTATTTTCCTGTCACAAGCTGGCTCAAATATTTGTTTATAAGTAGACTTAAAATGTGCGTGAACTCTAGCGTCAGGTGATCAATTCTCATAACGGCAAGGAAAGTTGTGTGAGTGCGCCACACCAGATTTTTATAGTAACTAACAGAAGGATAATATGAGAAAGAATGAGAGAACGAATAAATTGTCCTTTTCCGCTTGTTGTCTAACCGTTTTCATGACCATATTTGGAATACCTGAGCATATCTTGTCTCGGCCAATGGCAGTAGAGCTCAACCTCTATTGGTCGACAGCTAATGGCCGATCGTAGAGCTTCACTCACTCTGAATATTCTGCTGCTCTATGTTGTAGCGTTCAGTTTACTTACAGCTCACAATAGTGTAACTAACAAAAATAGAATCTTAAATCTATATATAAAAGCAAAATGGCATTCACTCACTGACTGACTCACTCACTCACTCACTCATCGCAGAACTAAAAATCTACCGGACAAATTTGGTAGATATGTCCAATTGGCCCTTTAGAGGCGCACTAAGAACGGATTTGAAAAAAATTCCAAAGATACGCCCAAAATCTGCGTTTTTCCAGCGTTTTTTAGCGTTTTCTCAGATTTATCGAGAACGAATGAACAGAATTTGTTCAAATTTAGTACAGAAGCTAAGATAGAATGTAATAATGTTGTGTTGGAAGAAATTTGAAATAACGCCAAAGATACGCCCAAAATTTGCGTTTTCCCAGCGTTTTTTTGCTTTTTCTCAGATTTATCGAGAACAAATGAACAGAAATTGTTCAAATTCAGTACAGAAGCTGAGCTAGAGTGTAATAATGTTGTGTTGGAAGGAATTTGAAATAACGCCAAAGATACGCCCGAAATTTTTAGTTTTCCCAGCGTTTTTTTGCTTTTTCTCAAATTTATCGAGAACAAGTGAACATAAATTGTTCAAATTCAGTACAGAAGCTAAGCTAGGGTGTAATGTTAGGGTGTTAGAAGGGATTTGAAATAACGCCAAAGATACGCCCAAAATTAGCGGGTTTTCTTGCATTTTTTCAGTTCTTTCATCAAGTAATAGACAGAAAATGTTCAAATTGCACCAAATAATTGAAATTAATCGGTGATTGAATCGAGCAGAAGATGGAATGAAGCATGCTCAAATGGAAAATGCAGGCGAGAGAAGCGAGCCCGCTGATCTCATTTTTGGACGATCCAGTCGGGGGTCCAAGGGGCGGAGCCCCCTGGCTAGACGAATATGGCGAAGTGAGCCTGACGGCTAGTTGTTTTCATAAACCAGTGGTTTTAGCAATATCAAGTCGTTTCTATTTGATATGTTACAAGAGTATCAGATTCACAACATCACAGGAAGATAACAAGCCAATTTCAAACTGGCATTTTTCTAAATAGTTTCATATTCTGTTTATTCAGAGTTCCTGAATAGAATCAAATTGTCTGATTATATTTCAAACGAAAATACAAAGTTGTATGCTGTAAAATTTTCCATTTTTTTCAAAATGTAGCCTAACGGTCATCATCATGAAGAGCTCTCACGATTAATTTCGCGTATTACAGCATTTGAAAACGGTGATCATCATTATTATAATAGATGCCATGTAATCTCATTATATTAAAGCTGCAAAGGACAAAAAATACGGAAAATTCCCAGCCAATACGGCTGATTGTCTCGGAAAAATCACCTCAAAATCAGTTAGAGAACACACTGGAGGCTATGGGAACACCTCCAAATCACGAAAATTTTACCCTCCTGGCAACCCTGATGCCCCCCAAATTTTTTCGACACATTTAAATGAGCCTTAAAATAAATTCTATAGATGCTTTTTTGTTCAGCTCCCGGAGATAAGCCTATATCCATAGTTCGATTTCGACCAAATCCAAATGGCGACCAAAGAAATTGAGTTTTCATCGAAAATTTGAAGTTTTTCCAAATACAAAAAATTCTCAGCCGAAACTATAAGTTCGCTGTGAATACTGAACACCAAATCTGCTCATACTACACTGGAGGCTATGGGAAAACCTTTAGAGCTTTCAAATCCCGGCACCCATGGCCAACCCCAAATATTTGTTCATCAAAACTTGTTAATGCTCTCAACAGATACCTTTGCTGAGATAAATAACTCAACAGTCAATTTTGCTAAGATGAATACGCCTAACTCAATTACAAAATGACATCACTCAATGCGAATTATTAAAGTTATAGCAGAGACAACTGATACAAGTATCTTGAACAGTATCTTTACTCTATGGATATAGTGCCTCGTTATAGCCTCTCTGCTAAAATGAATAATGGAACACCCATAAAAAGTTGACTAGGTGCAAAATATACAATTATATAAAGGGTTCGCACTCCACCCTAATTGAAGTGCCTGGCATTGAATTGGTCTGTAGCACACAGCACTTGAAAGTCGACTCAAATCGTTAAAATAGAGCCGTTAATATCAACTGAAAAGTGGCTCCAGTATGGTTTCAGTGGTGGAAAGAGTGTTGCGAATATTTCAAGGCGACAAAACGAAGGAGCACCAAGGGAATAGGACAAAAATGAAAAGGAAAAGAAGTAGGGAAAAACTGAAGATGAGAAAGCGGAGGAGCAGGAGGCGGAGGTGATGGCAAAGAAGAGGATTGAGGAGGAATGAGGAATATATGGAATAAGAGGTCCACCACTAACAGCCTTTCACCTCTGTAAACGCAATAAATCTTTCCCCGGCCATCTTATCGCTATTCTATCTCTTTCGCTTACACTCTCCTCTCTCATTCCTTGTTTCCTCTATTTTTCATCCCCTTAGTTTATGTCTCCTGCTACATATATCTCCTCTCCCTCTCCTTGTTTTATAGAGTCATGTTTTTTACAATTCTCTCCAGAGCTTTATTCATTCAGTTTTCGTTATAACTGACCATTCTCCCTAATTCTATTCTCATCTTTTTCTTTTATCCTTCTCCCATACATCAATATTGTTGTTTTCAAATTTGCATAAAATTATTTTGTTCTTGCCCTTCCTTCTTTCATCACTTCTCTTATCTGTTTCTCCCCTCATTCTGTCTCTTTTCCTTTCTCATTCTGTCTTGTTTATTCCTTCTTCTCTGTATCGTTTCCTGTGTCATAGTTATTGATTTATAAATTTCTCTAAATAAATAATAATAATATCGAGTGACCTGGCTGGCTCAGGTCTGGTGTCAGAGTTTTCAGGTCAGGTTTCTGATCAATTTCAGGGCCTCTGACATGACCTAACGACTACTTTTTTAGCAGCCGGGACCGAAGCATTAACGTATCCATCCGAAACACGGGAGTGGCCTGAGATAAATATCTTGCCCGGGCCGGGATTCGAACCCGGACCTCTGAATCACAATGCCAGCATCTGATCCACTCGACTACGACCACTCCATAAATTTCTATATTTCTCTATTTCTACTGAATTTCTTCGGTTCATTAGTTTCATTTTCTCCTCTTTGTCCTCCTCCTTCTCCTTCTCCTTCTCTTTCTCATTCTTCTTCTCCTTCTTTCTCCTCTTTTTTCATCTTCTCCGTCTTCCTCTTCCTCTTCTATACTGTACGGGAAAAAGGATTGAGAACGGTCTTGAGGAGGAACATGTTGAGTTGAAAGTATATGAAAGTAGAAAGCTAAAGGGGAATTAAGAGGAGTAAATCAAACTGGAGTTAGAATGGAGGATTGATAATAGAGAGAGTAGAATGTAAGGAGATGAAACTAGGACTGTGATTAGTGAGAACTCGCCCACATATTATATAACAGTCTCAAGCACTTTTATAATAAAATATATTGCGCTAAATATAATATAACTCGCACATGAAATTATCAGCAGTTCTTCAAGCGTTATTATGCCACATTTACTGAGATTATCCTTTTTGATAGACTAATTTTGAATTCAGGTCTCTTATAAACCATTTCACAAGTTTTTGAAACGTTTCTGAATGGGTATAAGCATTTAAAATTGTAGAAAAAAGGGAATTCCGGCCTGAGTGAGTAGAGAATAGAAAATAAAATGAATGTGTCTCCAATTTCTATAGAAATTACCTGTACCCTCTTTAGGGTACTGTTGCTGCTCGAAACTATTAATTGTGTTCATGTAAAATAGTATAAAAATCTGGTGTGGCGCACTCACACAACTTTCCTTGCCGTTATGAAAATTGATCACCTGACGCTAGTGTTCCCGCGCATCTCAAGTCTACTATTCAAATATTTGAGCCAGCTGGTGACAGGGCAATAACGCTGGAGACACACATGAGGTCTGCTATCTCTTCATAGTGAATGATTTAATAGAATCACCAATAATTTGCAATTGAATAATCACATTTTCTCGAATTTAAATCTTATTTTCAATTTTAGGTGAAAATGTTACTCAACATTAATTGTAGAGATTTTCATGCTCAATCTACTCCACTCGATTTTTTTTGTTCCAATTGTATCTGAAGCCTGATAATTGGGAATCTATCTGCATTGATGGGGCGGAGCTCCTGAAATTTTTACAGATATGGGACTTGTGGCAGTTGATAGAGCTTATCGATGACTATTTAAGGTATGAATTTGATCAAAATCGTTGGAGCCGTTTCCGAGAAAATCACGAAAAACCCTGTTTTTGACAACATTTTCGCCATTTCAGCCGCCATCTTGAATTTCATTAGATCGAAATTGTTCGTGTCGGATCCTTATAGTGAAAGGACCTTAAGTTCCAAATTTCAAGTCATTCCGTTAATTGGGAGATGAGATATCGTGTACACAAACGCACATACTCTCATACACACACACACACACACACACACCACACACACACACACACACACACACACCACACACACACACACACACACACACACACACACCACACACACACACACACACACACACACACACACATACAGACAAATACCCAAAAACCAGTTTTTTGGACTCAGGGGACCTTAAACGTAAAGAAATTTAGAAATTGGGGTACCTTAATTTTTTTCGGAAAGCAATACTTTCCTTACCTATGGTAATAGAGCAAGGAAAGTAAAAAGGGTACAAGTAATGTCTATAATAATAATTATTGAACTATTCAAGAAACCTCATTGAAATATTTTATCAGAATGTATCTTTATTTTCGTAAAGAGCGGAAAATACTTTTATTGCTCAGATATGAGCTCATCAAGCTAAATACCACATATAAATTGTATTACTACTTTTGTTCTATCTCTATTGTTTGTATTGTATATACAACCATACAATCTATAGTTCGTTTCTATCAGATGATTTTATTGTTATTCAATACTATGAAGAAAAGATAACATAAAAATATATTTCATGATACCGTTTATGTTCCAATTTTCAATGTTAACACAAGCCGATAGTCCACGTGTTTCCTTTTCGCAAAGCTATGTGACACTGGTAGTCTCTCATATTGTGTCGTTCTCTATACTCTCATCCGGTCAAAACAGTAATAATAGACATTAATCGATAGTAATTGACTTCAGTTAACAATTAATCGACTTGGAATTTGGGACATGAAGAATACCATAAGATACCCAATATAGATATAGAAATACCATGGGATATCTAGTTGCTTCTTTGTAGTTAACGATGAATCGTCTCGAAATTTGGAACATGAACAATTCCATGGGTACCTACTATTGTCACCTGGTCATATGGGACATATATATGAATCATATATTTATCTCATATTGATCAGGATTTTAGAGTTTTAAATTGGAAAAGTTTAATGAACAGTGTTTTAGTCTTTGAACAATCTTTGTCATCGACAGAAGGATTGTTTATTTCATTTGTTGTCAAAATTAATGTAGCTTCTCTTTTGTTTTTTATAGCAAACGTGCCGCTTGTGCGACAGATAAAAATATGTATTTGAAATGGCTTTCATGTTTGGCATTGACTGAGTTATATTTAATACCCAAAATTTTACTTTTAGTCAGTGAGTGTGTGAGCTCGTTCGATAGGACTGAGAGTTAAGTCCGGCTGATCCAATGAAAAAGGCTAGATTTCGGTTCGTTTAATAGTACAATTATTCTGTCACAGATCGGGCAGTATAAAAATAATTGTATTGTTAAGGGAGACGGGTTCTGAGCCTATTCATTGGTTCAGTTAATATTTGTTCTTTTTTTTTAAATACTAAAGTCGCGAAATACCAGTGGATGCCAAAGTGGGAAGCTATTTCAAAAAGGTAGGTGACTACTGAATCATTTATTTGTTCTTAAATTTTTATAGCCACAAACATTGAATCCTCATTAGCAGCTAGAGAGTGTTTTCCCCATTAATTCATATCAAATATTGTTCTATAATCAAATTAATCTTGTTTTGTTCAAATGTATATATGTTAAAGATCCATTAATTGAAGTTCTAGTTATTCTGTTCTTTTTTTGTTATCATAGTTTTCCATCTTACATATTTGGTGTAGGCACATCGTGCTTACGCTGTAGATATAGAAATACCATGGGATATCTACGTGCTTGTTTTGTAGTTAACGATGAATCGGCTCGAAATTTGGAACATGTACAATTCCTACAATTCCATGGGTACCTACTATGGATATAGAAATACCATGGGATATCTACGTGCTTTTTTGTCCATGATATTAGTAATAATCATAATTGATTATTATTGAAGGATACTGTGTAATAAATGCTCACCAATAGTGGTGAGCGTGAGCGTAGACCAGTAGAAGCTGTAGATGTATTGCCTGGTGAGTGTGGTGTTCTTCTCCCCGTTGAGGTTGTACACCCAATTGTCCGATCCAAACCCAATCGCGTAGCTGATCAGGAAGTAGAAGCAAGCGTTCCAATGGATCAGCACTATTATAGCGAACACAACCTGGAGCAACATAAAAAACAGAATCAGTTTGAAATGAATTTCAAATTCACAATAAGAAAGTGATAGAGTAACAACGAGTATTCAAAAAATATTCTTTTCCTCCACCTACTGTCAAAAGTACTTACTTTACTCCCTGAAACATGATACTAAAGTGTCACTTTTTCGCTCTCGGTACTAAAAAACAGAAAAACTCCCTAGGGAGTAAAAGTGACTCCATTTAAATAACATGGGAAGCATCTCTATTTTATAAACGTACATTTGGAATGGGTCAGAATGTCTAAGCTCAGTAGAGGAAGCATATAGAGTAGTCATTAAACCAACTAAATTCAATATCTCAACCAGACATTTGATCGATATATAAAATTTATGTTTGTATGCTGAAATTATTATTACAAACTTCATATCTCTATACTAAAAAAAATGTATATATTTTTTTCTTTTATTCCATGTTATTCAAAATATCAGCCAACGAATATTACTTATTAACTAATCAAATTTGAAACGGGAACTCCATCTTAGCTGTAGTTTTGGCTGTCATTGTTGTTACAACTTTGGCCGACAGATAGTGCTGTCGGAGGAGAACTGTGATTACAAGCCAGCTGTTTCTGTTTACTTTTTAGATTAAATGTTGTAACACATTGTTTGGTCACATACGTTTTTAAAAATTATTTCATTAGCAGTTTTTATAAAAATGTAGGTGGAGGAAAAATGTTGTGTATATCACGAGTGAAAAATGTTTTTTCTCCCTCAGGAAAATTGTTGCCCTCGGCTTCGCCTCGGGCTTCAAACTTTTCCCTCAGGGAGAAAAAACAGCACTTTTCACTCTAGATAATATCTAGTGAAAAGTACTGTTTTTTGTATAATATACAAATAACTATTTTCCCTCAGGGAAATTGTTGCCCTCGGCTTCACCTCGGGCTTCAAACTTTCCCCTCAGGGAGAAAAAACAGTACTTTTCACTCTAGATATACAAATAACTATTACTCATTCATTTATACAATAAGTACTTTATGAAAATTGTAGGGAGAGGGAAAATTAGGTAACCTTGTGCTGTTCCTCTCCCAAATGTGTATGTTTTCCTAATCCATGGATTAGCACTATTACAGCGAACAACATTGAATCAACATGAGACGATCATTAGTTCTAATCAACGAGAATGAGTAGTTCAAATTATAATTAACAATGAGAGAACTAAGAATGACTAAGAGTGTAGAATGACAATTTGTACTACAACTACTATTTCTTGGCGCTACAGCCCATTCACAGGCTTGACCTCCTTCAAACGCCTCTTCATTCATCTCTATCGGCAGCCTTATGTCTCCATCTTCTGGCTAACATTGTACATAGTTTGAGGCTGACCACTAACGTCAGAACATGCATGATGAACATGTGTGTACACACATGTCGTCATACATTGTTGTATCATCACAGCAGGAGGCAACGAAAAATTTTTTCGAGGTTAGGTTTTTAGGTTAGGATTTTTTGTTGTTTATTTTTCTTCATTTAGAGTTGAAATGATTTCCGTGTCATTGAAATCTGTGATATTCTAGTAGCTTATTCATTCATTCATTCATAAAATAAGTACATTATCAAAATGATAGGGAGAGGAAAAATATTTTTACAATGTAGAGGCTTCAAAATTAAACATAGAAGAAATATTTCACATTATTATTTTTTTTCAATTTTATGACCACTTAGGATCACTGTAATCTCTGGTTAGTCCTCTTTCTTCGTTTATTCGCATCATTTCTCTTCCTTTCTTCCCAGTACCTTTTCATTCTGTCAGATCTTTCTTTTCTCAATTCATCTGAACAAACCTGTTGCCTTCTCCTAATTGTTTTTATAGATAAGATGCTCTTTCTGTCAGTGATGGTTTCCCTATAGATTTTTGTGCGATTTTTGACATCGTCAATAGTTAAATTTAGTTCCGATATGTCTTTTCTTATTTCCACAAGCCAAGGAATTGTGGCTCTGTCTGTTTTCGCACTCATGAATTTTTCAATAAGTCTTCTTAACAATCGATTCGCTGGGGTTCTAAGAATATTTCCAAAGAAAGAAATTCTCTTCTTGCGCATTGCGTCAGTTATTGGTTCGATTTCTCTATAAATCTGTTCTCTTGGAAGGAGTCTGAACTGGTTGTAAACTATATGTTTTTTGTTTATGCAGGTTCTAAGAATCCGTCTTTCAACTCTTCTTATAGTTTCTTTAATTCCATTTCCATCAATATTGAAAAGTGTTTCACTGCAATACATTGCTTGTGATCTTAGAACTGTCTTGTAGTGTTTCAGTTTTGTATGAATGGAAAGACTTTTTCTCTTATAAGTGTCCCTAGTTACATGCTGTCCCTTGGAAAGCTTTGAAATTCTGGCCTTCCATGAGGCCTTCTCACTAAGATTATATGTGATCGTCTCTCCTAGATATCTAAAACTGTCCACAATATCAATAAGACTTCCGTTAATATCAATTCTATTTATACACAAAGGATCAGTTATCATGAATTTCGTTTTTCGTAAGAAATCTTCAGTCCGACTTTTCCTGCTATTTCTTCCAAAGATGTTATTTGTTGCCGTGCTTCTGCTACTCCATTTGCAAGGAGAACAAAATCATCTGCAAAACCCAAGCAGTTAAGTTTGATGTTGTCTTTATGATAGCCAATTTGTATGGTTTCAGGATCAATTTCTCTCCATTTCCTAATGATGAATTCTAGAGCACAGTTAAAGAGTATTGGAGAGAGCCCATCGCCCTGTCTCAAGCCGGTTTTTATTCCACATTATTATTATATATGATTATACATTATTCTATCACATCACACTATTATTACTAAAATAGGAAATATTGACATATTACAAATATAATTTTGGAGAATAACCGAAAAACAAACTTAATTCTAGAACTCATTGTTATTGATTGTTCATTCTATTTTAGAAGCCTCTCGCTGATGACAAAACATGCATGATCAACATGTGTGTTGAAAATGCGTGTGTACACATGTTCATAATGCGTATCCTGTCGTTAGTGGCCAGCCTGAGATAGAAAAAAAATGAATAAAATACTCCCAGCAGAAATTATAGGAGGAAGAAACGGATAGAAGTAAGAAAATATAATATTTAAAAGAAATATTCAGTTACACGTTTTGAATAGTTTCATTAGAAGTCATGAAAAGAATATTTCTACTAAACCGGACCCAGACACTGTTATTGATATTATTAATTGGGAAAGCGGGTCATCCATTATCCGACAATTTGGTCCAACTAAGTTGGGCGACCACTTTGGATCTTTCACCACTCACACTTGGCTGGTTAGTCCAACATTTCCACTCACGTTCCAAATCGAAACTCAGTCGGACAAGTCAGTTAAACAGCTCCGACAGCACTCAGCCCCGCTCACAACAAGTGAATACTACTTGATGTACCTCAAGTTCAAGACAACATATCAAATAGCGAATGACACGCTTTAACCTAGCGCCGCAGTGTAGGATGGGTTTCTCACAGCTTGGCGTTGTTGTCATTTGAGATGGGTGTCTGGCTTGGTTGTGTTTCGGCCGCATTGCAGGATGACTGTTAACGGTTGCCGGAAGATCAACAGCTGGTTTTTTTTGTATTTTTCCGTGATAGAGAAATTCTGATTGCAGATTCGTTCTCAGCGACCCTAAGTTTAGTCTGAAGGCTCAGAATGTCAACAATGTTTTCAAATAATTAAAAATCATCATGAAAAGTCAAAGTAAGGGATCGCGGAAGTAGATATGTATCGATGCACTACTGAATCAATGCGTTTATTGGTGCAAAACTAAATTCCAATTCTATCGTACCTTAGTGATACGGAAGGTGTTGGGAAACCCAGTACTGGTCTCGGTGCGGTCGAAGAACTCCAGCATCCTTGGGAAGCGCATGAGCCGGTTGACTCGCGCCAGGACGGGACAGGGCACCCGCTTGGCGTTGCAGTAGTCCGGCGGCCACCACCAGTAGACGGCATCCGTCGGAAGGATGGAGGCCACGTCGTACACCCAGCACCAGGAGGCCAGGTAGTTGCCGCGTAGCAGCTTCGGGTCCTGGATCATTATGCCTTGGTCCAGGTAGCCTAAACATCAATACGAAAAAACAAATTATGAATAAGTTATTCAAGTATAAGGTCATTGATGGAGCAAAGAATGCAAAGCTGCTAGGTATCACTCTTGATCGGAGACTTACCTGGATCCCCCACATCAAAGATGTTTGTTCAAAGCTCAGCAGAGTGATTTACCTGCTTTGAAAGAATGTGGACCTGAGAACTATTTGAGAATGTGTTACTTTGCATTCTTTCAGAGCGTCTATACTTATGGATTGGTCTTGTGGGGTTGTGCTCCAGAAGTTCAAAGGGTGCTACTATTACAAAAGACGGCATTGCTTATCATCTCTGGTGCAGCTTAACTGGAGCACTGTAAGCCACTATTCATAAATGAAAATATTATGACCACTCGTGGTATGGTGGGTTTCAAACTCTTAATGGACGTGAGGAAGAACATTGACACTTATCATTGAAGAGAAGACATTACAATAGCTACAATACAAGGAATAGAATCAGAATAGACGTTCCCTTTACAAGATTGAGCAAGATTTTGACTAGTCCTGGCCACTTATCTGTAAAATTTTCCAATATCCTCCCTACTACAGTCAGGGAACCACCAATTTATTGTTCCATTCAGAAAAAGATTGGAGAATCTCCTTTCAAAGAATCCCATATATTCTTTTTATGAGTTCCTTCATCTGCCTGTTTTGGATTATTTTTAGACTAAAGTTTGTTTGTTATTTCATTTCTCTTGTGTGAGGTCTGCTTTTATTAATTCTGATAGTCCATAACATTATTATTATTTAGGTCTGATTCTATCAATTCTCATAGTGCCAATTACATTTTTTGTAATGTTCATTTTTTGTTTTTTGTTATAGATTAATGACGTTTATCGACTTGTTATATTTTTATCAACGTTTCCTATTGCATTGTTATTGCTTTAATGGAATAAAAGTATTCTTATTCATATTCTTATTTGAATACCAGAGAAGAGAGGGAAAACTATAAATGAGATATTTAGATCAACAGAATATATTCAGTTTTTGACAACACTACAGCCTATTTTTTCACAAATAATAGTTATTTTGAATATAAATTGAAATTTCAATTCGAGTACCCTTTTAAATTATTTTATCACGACATGTTTCGGCTACTAATGTCATTTTCAAGTTATTTGAATATAAATAAATACTGATTGAAGATTCTTATTTTTGATCATTATTATGTAATAATTTAAAAGGGTACTCAGATTTATATTTTTATTTATATTAGCCCCAAAGAAAAAGACAATAAAATGGTTATTCCGAATATTTTGGAAAGAAATGAATAATAATATATTTTTTAGAAGCCTTCACATGAAGAGGAAAAACTAAAAATTACTTGTACTTTCTGTGCTGTTGTGTCAATTTTACTTGATATCCATATTGAGTGGAAACTACTTGAAATTTTAAAAACCACTAATTCACTAATTGATTTATTAGTTACACAATTTGATATACAAGTTCCGATTTGACACAATTTCCAATCTCCAGTAACCTCTAAGATGTGTCTCCAAGTCAAATCCCTTGATTTATCAGAACGATTTGAGATACAAATTCCGGCTTTACTCCATTTTCAATTTCTAGTAGACTCAGCGACTGATTATGGATCACTAGGTTTGAAGATTTATAATTTATAATGTTGTAACAACTGAAAGTAGTATCTCAAATTATTTTAATAAATTCTTGACTTCAACAATATCTGGTAGTTTTCATTCAGTTATATCTCCGATCATCCACATTTTGTACTAAACGGCTTGCTCCACTCGCATGGGGACCAACTATGGACTCAGCCAAAAATGGGACCAGAAGCCTCGCTTCACTCGCCAGAGTCTTCAAACATTGACCTTGGTGAAATTTTTGTTATTATTATAATATATTCTTGTAGATAGATAGGTGAATCAACCAACGATTCAGAACCGGTGAGTCGAATTCAAAGTCTCACTGGTTTAGCTTAGGACGGTTCAAAATGTGTTAATATCACCAAGAATATTTTCATGCATTCATGAGTTTGCTCAGTATTTCCGTAAGTATTTCTTCAGGTTTCTTGGAAGCGTCTCCATCAGAACTTTAGCTGAGCTTAACCAGTTTGCTTTGAACTGTATATTGACCAATCCAAAATCAGAACAAAATAATATACTCTCCAACGAGATTTAAGGAACAGGGAAGAGCGAGGCAGAAAATGAGTGGGAAACAAAGATTCAATTATCGAAGCTCGAAATCCGATCCTACCATATAGAACATTCTGAACATAGGAAACAGGGAGAAATAAAAGTAAAAAAGTATTGAGTGCAGAAAAAGAGAGAGTTTAAAAGAGAGAAGTAAAGGAAGAAGTAAGTACGAGAGAGAAAATACGATAATAAAGGCTCTAAACTAGATCATTGGCCTACTCGTAGTCAATAAACATTTAATTCCTATTCAATTTGATACAAATTGAAAAGTAGAATAGATTGTAGAAAGTAAAACAGCAGAGGAAGTGGAAAATAGAACGAAGAGGAAAGTATAATAATCGAGATTCGGAATCAGATTCCAGCAAATACATTTCACAAGTTTACCCATGAGAAACTAATTAACGTCGACTTACATGAACTTCAACAGGGAGCCCTTTGCAAAATTTAATCCCAAGCATTCTAGCCTGTCAATGATAATTGCTTTCAATATGAAAGGGACTTGCCGGCAAACTTTGATTAAAGTCTCGTTTGCTGCATTCTTTTCACCCGTTAAAAAGCAACATTTCATAAGTAGCAGAGCTTTCACTGCTTACCACACAAATCATGCTTCCCCACAATGGTTGAACAATGAAAAAAGTTTATTTCATTACAAGCTGCTCCATACACAATTTTTTCATTATCTTTTATGTACTTATTGTCAACATGGATGACTTGTACAATATTTATGGAATTTCTTCGAATATCAAGGGAATTGATATTAAATTCTCCATTGTTTGTGAATATACACAATTTAAGAGATATAATATTCGTATACACTGAATCATTATAATCATTTGTAGTCATCCTATACTATTAATCGAGCAATTTCTGTTTATATGTTTCAATGCTTATATGTTTAGATGTTTGGATGTTTAGATGTTTAGATGTTTAGATGTTTAGATGTTTCGATGTTTAGATGTTTAGATGTTTAGATGTTTAGATGTTTAGATGTTTAGATGTTTAGATGTTTAGATGTTTAGATGTTTAGATGTTTAGATGTTTAGATGTTTAGATGTTTAGATGTTTAGATGTTTAGATGTTTGGATGTTCAGATGTTTGGATGTTCAGATGTTTAGATGTTTGGATGTTTAGATGTTTAGATGTTTAGATGTTTAGATGTTTAGATGTTTAGATGTTTAGATGTTTAGATGTTTAGATGTTTAGATGTTTAGATATTTAGATGTTTAGATGTTTGTATGTTTGTATTTCACCGGATCTTGAAAACGGCTCTAACGATTCTCACGAAATTTGGAACATAGTAGGTTTATGATATAAAAATTCGATTGCACTAGGCCTCATCCCTGAAAAATTCGCTGAACGACATTAGAAGTATCATTCATCCTTGGACAAACAGTTGAGACTTCCATCGTCTGTGGATAATAAAAAAGTGCGTCTGTGGAAAATCAAAATGTCACATCCCCGAAGTTCATAAGATGACGTATAGCACTGCTGTAAAATGAAAACTAATAAAATATATACAATAAAAATAAAATAAACACGATAATTTTGAAGAATTGTGTTCTGTTTATCAATAAATGAAAATAACGAGCGAAGCTCGGTGCCCCGATGTTTAACAAAATGTTTATAACTTAATCTTTATAGATTCTATTAGATTGAACATAATTTATCATACACATGATGAACATATCTTATCATACACATGATGAACATATCTTAGCATACACATGATGAACATATGTGTTTGTCAAGTTACGTTGAAACTAATAGAATCTATAAGGATTGAGCTATTAACATTCTGTTAGTAACTTTGGTGTAAACGCAGCTTTTTTATTAACATTTATATGTATGAATACTTTATATTGATAGTACTAAGCTTCATGAATATAGGGATAAAACATGTAACGAATTTCTCAATAGGGGGATGAAAATGTCAACATAAAAAACCAACACCAACAAATTTGTAATCCATTAGAAATCTAATCTCACAACCTGACTTCAATAGAATATTAATAAATGAAAGTAGCACTTTGAGGGCAGAGATTTTATTGATTTTTTTATTTATTTATTCATCTCATTTATTTACAAAATCATAAAACCAATATGAAACAGATCGATAGCCAACCAGCAGTCTGCCAGGTATTTGACTTTAAAGGACCTTAAAAATTCGACATCCTTGGATCTGCACAGCTGACTTCTCTTTGACCTACTTACTGCGGACCGATATGTGTGCGGCGGGTTGCCTATCTTTGAGGCGCTCTAGTATACAAGTAGTAGCAGAGAAATCTTCTATAATATTAATTATAATGCTATATTAATTCTGTGGTAGTAGCCTACTTTTTATTATAGAGCTCTTACAAAATCAACCAAATAATATATTGTTTTATTATAAGCTAAGTCATTCAGTTGATTAGATATTGAGATATCTTGTTCACGAACTAGAGTAAACACACAAACACACATATAGACCATACCCGAAAATCACTTTCTAGATTTCACCATAGAGAAACAATAGCATAAGTAGATATCCCATGGTATAGGGCGTTTATGTCGCAACTTTTACTGTTATCTCAAGCCGATAGTTTATGTAATTCTTTCTCGTGAAGCTCTGTGACACTGGTAGTCTCTCATATTGTGCCGTTCATACACTCTCACCCCAACAAAACAGTTAAATTCGACAATAATCGGCTTCAGATAACAGTAAAAGTTGCGACATAAACGCCCTATACCATGGAATATCTTCTTACGCTATCGTTTCTCTATGATATCACACACACATACATACCAGTACACAAAAACCAGATCTCCAGATCTCAGGTTGCTTCAAAACTGTGTTTTTTTTGGAAAGCAATATTTTCGTTACCTAGGTGAAAGTGCAATGAAAGTGGGAATTCACTTTTCCAGACTCATAAATGCTCAAAAAGTACAGAAATGTTGAGATTAGAGTAACCTTATGACTTTGTGGGAGTAATTGGAAATTAATACTTCCGTTACCTGTTTGGGTGTGCGAAGACTGTGAAAATCTATTATGGGACATTTTTCATTTATTTGCCTATTTATTTATCTATCACATTGTGTACAAATACTTAACATGACGAAAGGGTACAAAGCTTTGGCTCATGACCAAAACTGTCCCATTTCCAATATATACTATACTGTCCAAATTAAAATGTTGGTTATGTTACTTTTACTTTTCAAAATACAATATTACGCTCTTCAATACTGAGATAAACTAGCAAATTTGGAATCATAGATTTTTGGGCTCAGGAGATTCCAAAACGAACAGAGATCATCAAATTGGAGTAATTTCATGGCTTTGTGGAAGTAGTACATCCTTTTCCTACAGTAGTAAAACAAGGAAAGTGAAATGTGACAATATCTACATAGAATTGAACTTCAAAATGGTATGTTACAACATTTGATATGCATCTAGGATAATAAGGAAAGTGAAATATGACAATATCCAACTCACACAGCATTAATTACAACGTTGAACGTAGAAGGTGAATATGGCTCTAGGATAATTGAAAAAATGAAAATGTTTTATTGGCTGAAATATAAAATTACAACATCTTAGAAATACATAATAAAAGCAATACAAATTTTACAACATGAGAAAATACTATTACAAAAAAAAATGCAATTCCAATTGAGTATTTGCATCTCGAAGTACTAAACCTGTTTGAGATGGTGATATAAAATTGATTACAAAAGTATAGCGCTAAATTGTAATTACTTATAATACAATAAACTTGAGTATCTGGTCACCATACCAGGATTCTGGAGACCTTTCCAAGAAATAGATCACCAAAATCAGGACTTCAGATCTGATTGGAGGATGGAAAAGTGTAAAAGGATGACTCTCGGGGTGTGAGGGGAGGTGATAGACTACAAGCAACAGAGAAAGGAGAAGGGGACAGAGAAAAGAAAACAGAGGACAGGAAACAGGGAAAAGGAAAAAGGGAACAGGGAACTGTGAACAGGGGACAGTGAAGAGGGGCAGGAGTGACAGGGAAAATGAAACAGGGAACAGGGGACAAAAACAGGGGACAAGGGACTAGGGAACAGGGAACAGGGGACAGGGAACAGGGGACAGGGAACAGGGAACAGTGAACAGGGGACAGGGAACAGGGGACAGGGAACAGGGAACAGTGAACAGGGGACAGGGAACAGGGGACCGGGAACAAGGACAAGGGACTGGAGAGGAAGGAGAAGGGACATTAGAGACAGGACAAGGTTGCAAGAAAAATAGAGACGGCCTCCTCTGTTGTCGCCTATGGTTAGATTCATTTTCAACTCTCAGCAGCTGAATCCGTATGGAATAACATTGATGCTTACCATTGAACCAATGCTGACCGTTCAAAGTGAATCCTGCCATATAGATTTTGGCGTGTGGGAGTTGCCATGACAACGCGTCTGTCGATGGAATCAGCGCGGTGACGCGAGACAAACAAGAGCGACGAGAGAGAGAGTGAGTGTGAATCTGTATGCGAGAGGGTGAGAGAGCCTGAGTGAAAAAGATTGGGAGAAAGGAAGAGTGGGAGATGGAAGAGTAAGAGAGTGTAGGAGTGAGAGAGTCATGGGTAGAGATAGAGAGAGAGAGAATAGAATAGAATCGCTGCTTTTATTTGTACCTAGGAGGGCGAAGTTTGGGCTAATTAGTTGATTGAAAGAGAGAGTGAGAGAGAAATAAAAACTGAAGTTAGAGGGTGTGCAAGAGAAAAGTATCAATGAGACATGAGAGTTGATAGAGTGAAAAAAGTTGAGAGAGAGAGGAAAGTAAGAATAGAATAGGATGGATGAATATAAGATAAGATAAGATAAGATATTTATTGACAATTGTTACTAGGCTCTTGCCTATGGTAACATTTACAAAAATTGACATAATAAAATTAAATTAAACTTGAGAAATAAATTATTATTTTCAGTTTTGCATTAGTATTAATAATTACAAATATTGAAGAAAATAATATAGAGAGTAGTAGAGAGAGAATAAGAGTGTGAGAGGGAACGGGAGAGATTTGGATATTTGGGAGAAGAAATGGAGGAGGCTGTGGAAAGAGAGTAGGATGGAAGTAGAAGAATAAGAAATGGGACGACATGAGGGGGGGGGGAAAGAATTAGAAAATCCGTACTGAAACGAGGTAGATGCGGGAAAATGAAACATGGAAATTTAGAGGTAGAGAGGAGGAAGATAGAAAGATATAAGAGGGAAAAGGGGCGGAAGGATAAAGCAGAGAAACAAGGAGGAGTTTATTGTAGAAAAGTAAGAAAGAGAGGAGGTGGAGTGGAGAGAGATGAAGACAAGAAATTATTCGAGGTTAGAATAGTCTGTATTGAAAACTGGGCCACACCAGAAATACAGGACATGAAATGAGAGGTTATGCGAGATTTGAGAAGCACAAGTTGAAAAATCTGGTGAGGTACACTCACACAACTTTCCTTGCTCATTGAACTGTAAGCCCCATTCTAAAAAGAGAATAATTTAGGGGAATAACATAATGACGGTTGGCGGAAACATATTTGAAACTACGATCAGACTTCTATATATTTGTATATATAAGAGTACTTTTTCCTTTGTGTAAATTGTGAAATTTGATGATTTTTTTGAAAGTCGTCAAAACAGCTGTTCTACAGATGAAATATCTCGACTATGTGTTTTTTTTATGAACTGCTCCACCTACCTACCTCATGCACGAGAACGAGGATACAAAGTTCATTTCTCAAGGATGGGATGGACCCCCCATTAGTTTCCCAGAAAGGAGACTCATGCCAGATGATAGAGCTGATAAATAACTATACAGGGTATGAATTTGAAAAAAATCAGTCAAGTCATTTTTGAGAAAATCGTGAAAAACATGTTTTTTTAGTAATTATCCGCCATTTTTCTCAAGAATATTACGGAGCTCCTGCAATTCTCCCAGGAATGAGTCTCATGTCAGTTGATAGGGCTTATAAATAGCTATCCATGGTATAAATTTGAAGAAAATCGTTGGAGCCGTTTTCGAGGAAACCGTGAATAACATGGGTTTTTAGTGATTATCCGCCATTTTTCTCAAGAATATTACGGAGCTCCTGCAATTTTCCCAGAAATGAGACTCATGCCAGTTGATAGGGCTTATAAATAGCTATCCATGGTAAAAATTTGAAGATAATCGTTGAAGCCGTTTTCGAGAAAAACGTGAAAAACATGGTTTTTTAGTAATTATCCGCCATTCTGAATTCAATTTCATTGAATCTCTTATTGTCGAATCCTTATGGTATAAGGACCTAAAGTTTAAAATTTCAAGTCAATCGGTTTGATTAGGAATAGAGTTATCGTGTTCACAGACATACCCACATACACACATACACACATACACACACAGACCAACACCCAAAGATCATGTTTTTGGACTCAGGGGACCTTGAAACGTATGGAAAACTTGAAAATGGGTACCTTAATTATTTTTGGAAAGCAATACTTCCCTTACCTATGGTAATAGGTCAAGGAAAGTAAAAAGCAGGTGGGAGAGGGAGTAAATGAATAGAAAATAGTTTCTATGGAAGTTGAAGGAGAGAAGAAGATTGCTTGTGGATGGAGAGCGGAGGAGGGAGAAAATGTTTCAAGGAGATAATGCATATTATACTGTATGTAAGGAGGAACTCGGGGAATGGAAGAAAAAAAGGTGAAGTAGATAACAAGATCATAATAAGCAGATCTAAGGTGATTGATTGATTGATTGAGTACTTTATTTATGTAGATTACAATATATACTGGCTTATACACTTGTATACAATAGCTTACAATACAGCAAAGTTATAGATGAATTTACATAATATAGACTAACAAAATAACTATTGAACTCTATATGATATGAAAAAGCAATTTGTAATATAATAACTATAGATAATAATCATATTGTTATGCATCTACATAAATTGGCGGAGCTTTGGACATATCAATGTCCATTCTTTGGGAAGAATATTAAAAATATCCTCCCCACTAACTCTCTACCAAAACGTTAATTTCGTTATTTAAACTAAGGATTCATTTATTAATGGAAATATTGTAAAAGTTTTAATCAATATGAATATTGAAGAGAAAAAAAAAACAGAAAATTGATAAAGTTAAATAATTATATAGGTAGATAAGATCAAATAATTGATTAATAAAATGAAGTAGGCTGAAAGTAGGTCAGGGTTATCAAATTTCAGTAATATACAGCAGTATGCAGTGGATAATTGAAATAAAATGAGTTTATATAATATATATATATATATATATATATATATATATAATATATATATATATATATATATATATATATATACAATTCGTTCTATAACATGGTTTAAAGGTTTATATTGGTGGAATGGGTGAGGGATGGTTGTCATGTGATCGTTCTAGGGCCGGACAGTTTCAGTCATTTGTTCCAAAATATGTTTTTTTTAAAGTCAGGTTGAAGCTCGCTCGGCTCTCGATAGACCTGATAGAAACAGGAAGTGTATTCCATGCACGACAGGCACTGACTAAGAAGGATTTTGTGAAAATAGTAGTTCGATGATTGGGTATCCTTAAAGTACTTTCTCCGGTTCTAGTATGTGAAGCATCTATCCTCCTACCTTCAGAGACAAATTTGAAATCATCTTTAAAATAGTTCGGATTACCGTATTTCAAGATATCTCTAACAAGCTTGACTATTCGAAAAAGCCTCTGATCGGGAAGCTTCAATGTTGAACTAGCAATGTGGGCTGGGGTGATATGATCATGGCGTTGGAGAGAGTAGACGAAACGTAGACAATAATTTTGGCAACGCTGTAGTTTATCATTCAGAGTGACTTGCATATCATTAAGAACAGAATTACAATACATTAAATGTGGGAAGATGAGAGATTGAACCAATAATATAATGTTTCTAGGGAGGATATCGTGCATTTTCTTCAATGCATGCATGGCTGAGAATACCTTTTTACAAGTTTTGTTCACTTGTTCTGACCAGTCAAGAGTATTATTCATAATAATGCCTAAATTTTTAACTGAGCTACAGTAAGGAATGTCATTACCGTCTACACTAACTTTGTGAATCGATTCAAGGTCAATATTGTTTATAAGACGAGAATATCCAATTATAATGGGTTGTGTTTTGATGGGATTAAGCTTAAGGCCATTTTTCTTTGTCCATTCCACTATCGAATTGATATCCTGATTCATTATTCCAACTGTTTCATTAATTTTTGTTATGGGACCCTCAGTTGCCACATTGATGAACTCAGAGCAATCTTCCGTTTTCAGGACTTCAATATAATCGGAATTTCCGAATCATTTTTGAAGCCTAGTATTTCATCAAATTTTGTTGCATTGCCTGGATATAATCTTTTCCGGAATGATAGATTAAATAAAGCTTGTGGGGGTGTAGCAATTTATGTGAAAGATGGTATCAAAACAAAAGTTTTAATCACATCTAAACAAGAGTATTGTTCCAGACCAGAGTTTATGCTACTTGAATTATCCTTATCTAGTAATGATAAATTACTCGTTGGTATCTGTTATCGCCCACCAAAAATAGGTCATTTCACAGATTTCGAAAATGCCTTGCTTTCTCTTATGCCTTGTTATAACCGTATACTAGTTATGGGGGATATGAACACCGACTTGAACATGACGAATCGTAACTTTGACTACTTTCAACTGACTACAATTTTCCAATGCCTAAACATGACTATTTTACCCCTCGATCCAACTCATCATACTAATGAATCAGACACACTCATTGACCTTCTCATTGTTAGTGATCCCAATGAGGTTGTTCAAGCAGGCCAAATCTCAGTCCCAGCTATTTCTAGACATGATTTGATCTACTGTGTACTTTCCCATAAGATACCCAAGCCAGAACAGAAAATTATCACTTATAGAGACTTCAAAAACTTTGATGAAGCCGCCTTCCTGACTGATGTGGCTCAGACTCCATGGCATCAAATTGAAGCATTACCCTCAGTTGATGACATGGTCAAGACTTTCGAGAATTGGACTTTGACTTTGTATGACAAACATGCACCTTATGTGACAAGGAGGATTAATAGAAAACGACGAGTACCGTGGATGACTGAAGACATACTTAAGATGATGGGACGTAGAGACAAAGCACATAGAAAATTTAAAAAGACATTTGACTTGGACAGTTTGATAGAGTATAGGAGCCTTAGAAATAGGGTTAAGCAGGAATTACGGAACTCAAAGATTAGGTATTTGAATTCGTTTATGACAAAAAATAGACAAGACTCTAAATCACTTTGGCAGGGAATAAAAGAATTTGGGCTTGGCAAACAGAAATCGAATCCACAAATTGACTTACCATTGAATAATATAAATGACCATTTCGTTTCACACTCTAACCAACGCGACGAAGTTGTCATTGCTAATCATATAGATGATCTTGAAGAGCAGGTTACAAACTTAGATTTACCAATCACTGATCAATTTCATTTCCATCCAATCTCAGAAGAAGACACTTTCAGAGCAATTCAACGTATTCATAGTAATGCTACGGGTGTAGACAAAATTCCTATTAAATTTATCAAGAAGATGTTATTTGCTGTTTTACCAACCATTACATACATTTTCAACAAGTCACTTGAAGAAGGCATTTTCCCTGAAAACTGGAAGTTTGCTCTGATTCGCCCTCTAAATAAAGTTCCATCACCCAATAAAGTTGAGGATTTTAGACCAATCAGTATTTTACCTGCATTGTCCAAAGTGCTAGAAAGACTCATTCATGCTCAAGTTGTAAAATTTCTAGACAACAATAGTAAGCTTCATAACTTTCAATCAGGCTTTAGAAAATTCCATTCAACTGAGACAGCTCTGCTTCGTGTCACTGATGATATAAGGTTAGCTATGGACCAAAGAAAATGCACCATCCTCACCCTATTTGATTTTTCTAAAGCATTCGATACTGTTGATCATACAGTCCTTCTGAATAAGTTGGCTATTCTTGGTTTCAGTCACAACTCGTTAGTTTGGTTTAAATCCTATCTATGTGGTAGGAAACAATGTGTATCTGTCGGTGACAAAAAGTCAACTTGGAAAAACGTTATGCATGGAGTACCACAAGGTTCAATTTTGCAATTTTTGGTGAAGAAGATACGATAATTTCAAAAGGAGTTGAGATAGGAGGATGTTGACGGAGCAGTAAAGTAAGTTTCAAAATGTGGTGCGATAACTGATCAAGAGACAAAAAACCAGAAGAAAATAATATAATGAATGAGAAGTACAGAAATAGAGGGATGAATAGAACAAATATGAAAAAGAGAGAAAAAAGATTGGAGCAGAAAATCGTGCGCGTCGAATTATTCTTGCGAACTTGACACGCGCGGCTGCCGGTGAGCTCGCGTGCGGAGGAGCGTGCGTGCCAGATAACACACCCCTCCCCATCTCATCAACCACCCCCTCATCCCCTCAAAAGGCACGGTCCACAGAACTCTCATTCATAAAGTTGAGACCAACCGCGATGAAGAAAAACACCTCCTCGCAAATTCTATTATTGAGTCGCTAAAACTTGGTTGCTTGCTGACTCCTTCTTCTTGTACACTTCCTCCTTCTCTTCCTCCTCTCCATCATCACAAACCTCTTCCTCCTCTTCTTCCTTTTCCTCCTCTTCTTCCTCCCTCATCTTCCTCCTTTTCATCCTCTTCCTCCTCTTCCTTTTATTCCTCTACCTATTCTCCATATTCCTGCTCTTCCTCATTTCTCTCCTCTTCCTTCTCTTCCTCACCTTCCTCCCTCATCTTCATCTTCCTCCACTATCTTTTTTTCATTTTCCTCTTTGCACTAGTTTCATTTTCCTCTATCTTTTTAGTTAGTTCTATGTAGCCTGGGTGTGGAAACACCGGCATCAATCTGATATTATGAGCGTTCCACAAAACGTCAAAACGTTCACAATGTATATAGTAAAATGTAATAGTTCCAATGACTGATTGAGGGAATCCTCCAATTCATCCATATCATAATAACATTCTAGTGCAGTCATAGTCTATCTTGCACAATTCCTTGAGAGATTCTCAATAATAATCTACTCTTTCTTGTATCATTCAAGTTATTGATTTGTTCCGTTAGATGCTGAATAAATGAATGAATGAATAAATTATGAATGATTGTCCACATTCAAGATTCACATTGAATACACACTCTTCATTTTTCTCAAAATAATACTTTTTCTTCAAAAACTGTACCCTTCTATACTTGAATATTATTCCAATGAATATTTAACAATAAATATTTTTGCCATTGTTTATCCTATTGCTCTTTAAACTCATGCATCCCTCACCATTCGATACTATTTACAGAATAAAAGTTCGAAAAAGTCGATAATGTCTCCCTCTTCTTCACCGATTTCTCAATGTGTCTATTATCATAGAGAAACAATAGCGTAAATAGATATCTCATGGTATAGGGAATTTATGTCGCAACTTTTACTGTTATCTCAAGCCGATTACTGTTGATTATTGTCCATTTTTACTGTTTTGTTGGGGATATAGTGCATGAACGGCACAATTTGAAAGACTAACAGCATCACACAGCTGCATAGGAAAGAACTACGTGAACTATCGGCTTGGGATAACAGTAAAAGTTGCGACATAAACGCCCTATACCATGGGATATCTACTTATGCTATCGTTTCTCTATGCTATTATTCTCAAATCAAGTCCACTGAACAACTATGTGATAATAAATTCTTGATGTTCTCGGATTTATAGATATAGGCCAAGTAGTTGTTGAACTGACAAATAATAAAACAGAAAAAAACTGAAATGAAAGAAGAAAACACAAAAATTAATTTCATTGACCTATCCTAAACGACAAATAATAAAGCATAAAAAAAACTGAAATGATGGAAGAAAACACAAAAATTAATTTCATTAACCTATCCCAAACGACAAATAATAAAACAAAAAAAACTCAAATGATGAAACAAAACACAAAAATTAATTTCATTAACCTATCTTAAACGACAAATAATAAAACAGAAAAAAACTGAAATGATAGAAGAAAAAACAAAAATTAATTTCATTACCCTATCCTAAACGACAAATGATAAAACAGAAAAAACTCAAATGATGAAAGAAAACACAAGAATTAATTTCATTAACCTCTCCTAAACGACAAATAATCAAGCATAAAAAAACTGAAATGATGGAAGAAAACACAAAAATTAATTTCATTAACCTATCCTAAACGACAAATAATAAAGCATAAAAAAAACTGAAATGATAGAAGAAAACACAAAAATTAATTCCATTAACCCATCCTGAATGACAAATAATAAAACAGAAAAAAACTGAAATGATAGAAGAAAACACAAAAATTAATTCCATTAACCTATCCTAAACGACAAATAATAAAACAGAAAAAAAACTGAAATGATAGAAGAAAACACAAAAATTAATTCCATTAACCTATCCTAAACGACAAATAATAAAACAGAAAAAAAACTGAAATGATAGAAGAAAACACAAAAATTAATTCCATTAACCTATCCTAAACGACAAATAATAAAACAGAAAAAAAACTGAAATGATAGAAGAAAACACAAAAATTAATTCCATTAACCTATCCTAAACGACAAATAATAAAACAGAAAAAAAACTGAAATGATAGAAGAAAACACAAAAATTAATTTTATTAACCTATCCCAAACGACAAAAAAAATAAAACAGAAAAAACCGAAATGATAGAAGAAAACACAAAAATTTATTTCATTAACCTATCCTAAACGACAAATAATGAAGCATAAAAAAACTGAAATGATAGAAGAAAACACAAAAATTAATTCCATTAACCTATACTAAACAAGACTCCTCTTAGTTTTCTTGTGAGTGTTGAAAGGCTTTTTGTTGGGGAGGTGCTCTTCAATTACTGCATAGCTGAGTACGCTGAATCTTGGAGGGATGTTCACGCGAAAAAAAACCCTAGAAAAGCTACAGAGAATTCCTGAATGGAAACACAGAGTGCTCAACGCACCCTGAAGGCAGCCGAAAAAACTCCGTTTTACTGAGATTCAGCTGGAACTGTCAGGACTCCTGGGTAATGATATCTACGCTTCCCATTCAGATAATGCTGACAGTATGAAGCGAATCTCACTGTAAAAACTGCTATAAGTTATAAAATTCTCCCCGTGCCTGCTCCAAAAAATCCTACACGGGGTTTATTTACGCCTGTGTATTTTTCTCCCTTCTTTCTTGTCTACTCGTTTCTAGTACCTCTCCCTCTTCCTTCAGACTGTTATCAAAGCCGGTCTCTTGTTAGAATCGGGGAAAGAGTAACCGCGCCGTAAAAAGGCGAATAAAGAGTTGTATGGATGATTGCTCCGTGTTGGTTGCAAGGGCAAAGCAGTGTTACGGTTTCTATTGACGGAAGAAATAGACCATCAAAATGCTGATAAAATCCAGGGATTGAGTTGAATGTTGGCTACATGGATTTGCATTATTGCGACAAAGGATCAATTGAGGGGCCTTCAGTGTTTTCATAAACACGGTTATAGGAAATAATTCCTGAGAAAGATTATATTGAATAGATTGGGATTGATTTATAGCGAGATCAGTGATTCCACTTCAATAATCCATACTAACATGATGACCCAATTCCTTTCTTTTAAGATCAGGAGTCTTAGGCCCAGTTGCACAAAAGCCCGTTAAATTTTAACCGTGATTAATTCCGCGAGAACCAATCAGAGAAGCCATTTTATCAAAAACGCATTCTCTGATTGGTTCTTGTGAAGTTGATCACGGTTAAAATTTAACCGGCTTTTGTGCAACCGGGTTTCAGAGATTCATCTCTTTTTAAATGCCCACATAAGCTCATAGGTTTGTGCTTGGGTAATAAGTGAGAGGGATGATGATGAGAGATAACAACTACTTTTCAAGGTAGTCGGGACCGTCGGTTTATCGTCTCCTACGAAAGAAGGTGTTGACGTATCTATGTGATTTGTGCTGTGGTCAAAAACTTTTGCCCCGGTCGAGATTCGAACTCGGGTTCTCTTGATTATTAGACCGCTGCGTTATCACTTACTACAACGAGCCACCCAAAGCTCAATCTGTCAATTGAAAGACTCCAAAAATAGTCATTCATCGAATATCTGATGAATAAGTGAATGTTTCCAAATTGGTTAAACATGACATGACCAATATTTTGATATTTGGATGAAATTCAATTCAATTCAATTCAATTTCAATTTATTAAAAACACACAAAACAAGACAAAACAAAATTACAAAGAATCACGAAACAAATAAAACACAATAAAATGTGACAAATATAAAAAACCATGGGCTTTGTGGTTGGGTGTGTTGGAGAAGAGAGAAAAAGAGAGGAAGATACCTAGCCAACTATGGTTTCCCATGTAATAGGCAGGCAAAGAAGAGAAGAGAAGTAATGAGGAAAAAAGGGAAGGGAGAAATGGGGGGACGGAAGAAATCAGAGGAATAGGTACTCAAAATGAAGGTGAGCGAGTCCACTGAAAAATGAAAAAACTAAAGAAAAAGCAATGCTGGAGCAAAAAACTCGAGTCATACATCTAAATGGGAAAAAGAAATTACTATATGTCCAGTTTTTTCATATCCAGTTTAATTTTTCCGCTGATCTTATTGTCCATGAGAAAGTGATTTGGAATGAGGTTATTATTTTAGTACCTATGTGAATAAATTAACTGCCTCCTTATACATTCAATATAAGTGTTCTAGGTTACATATTTGTTAGCAGTGGCCCTTAGATTATAATAATTAAGTGTAGAGTTTATTGTGAGAGGAAAATCGGATCTATATTTTATTAAGTACTTGGTTTCTATGTATAATTGACGTATAGTCATGACCTCAAAATCACTAAAAACCATATCCGTTGGATAGAGCCTGGGTTTGCCTAATATAGTTTTAATTAACAGTTTTTGTGCTAATTATTGAAAGCGTTATTCAGTGATCGCTTTAATATACAATAGAAGCTCATATTCAGCAAAATAAGATTCAATTTTATCAAGAACTGAGGCAGCTGGGTAACTATTTTTGTTCCTTTCACAATAATTCGTAGTTGAGAATGATATTGCATGTATCAATGTATAAATAAATAAATAAATAAATAATAGTGTGATGCATCGAACATACAGAATAGGGAAACTAAGCAAATGCAGTCAAGGCTTTTTGGAGAAAGGTCTCTTGAGATGGGACTGCTCAAGCGTTATCCAGTGATAGTTTTGATATACAATAGAAGCATTATTTTCTTTGAAAAATTAGCTTCAACATCACCAAACACTGAGACTGATTCGATGCTAACAGTTTAACACTTCAGGGATACAGATTAGGAAAACAATAAACAAATACATTCGAGGATTTCTGGAAGAAGGTCTCTTGAGATGAGGTTGCTAAAGCGTTATTCAGTGATAGTCTTGATATACTGTTTTTATCTATTTTGATAATATACTGTTAGAAGCTCATTTTCTTTGAAAAATTAGCTTCAATATCACCAAACACTGAGACTGATTCGATGCTAACAGTGTATTAAATTGGGAATACTGAGTAGAAAAACAATGGACAAATATTATTTATTTCCTCCTTGTATTTATCATACAAGTTGGCATTATTAGAATGATATATAATTTCGAATGATCATTGAAATTTGTATTCTGGTTATCATGTCTAGAAAGATCATTCAAAGTATCGCTTCAATAAACAGTCAAGACTTGTCTAGAGATACGTTCCTGTCAATTTGGCAATAATTAACTAGTTAGTAGGACTGGACTTCTTTCAACAAGGGCCAAACTGTAACTGAACAAGAACCAATCAAACCAGACTACAGTGAATGATGATATGATATTATAGAGCTTCAAAATATATAAATCCTCTAAAAATTTAGATGATAAGTGAAGTTGATTTTCGTACAGATTCACGCGCCGCGAATATGAGCAATTTACTTTTAATAAGCTGATGCCAAGCTTTTCATATCTATATCTTTTACCGTTTATGTAAAAATACAGATATAGTCAGCTGATTAAAAGTGGATTGCTCATGTTCGCGGCTCGTATATCTGTACGCACCTTAAGAGCAAACTGTAATGAAAGTACAACTGGACTCCCCTTCAACAGGGGACGAACTGTAACTTATCAACTACCATACAAACCAGACTACAGTAAATAAGGATATAATACTGTAGAGCTTCAAAATATATGTACAGTGAGAAGGGATATACTATTATATAACTTCGAAATATTTTAAATCCTCTAAAAAATTATAAAATAAGTGATCTTGATTTTTTAAGAGCAAACTGTGATGAAAGAACACTATGATGCACGCTACAATCTGGTGTGTAGTTCCTTCCACTTGCGTCTTTTGACCAAATATGTCAGTGACACATACCTGTGGCAAATCCTGTGGAGACTGTTGAAAGCAAGATGGATGACGGACAATTGTCACCAACTGTCGAGGCCTACTGTCCAGTGTTCACAAGAACTCTCCTACTAAGCTCTACTCAACAGACAACCCATTTATTTCAAATGGTCTCTCGGCTTTAATCAAAGTGAGGAACCTCAAGGATGAGAACGCGGTAGAAACATGTCCTGTGTTGAGTGTTCAGAGGATGAAAAATGGGATGGAATAAGAAGAAATAATTGGAACAAAGAGTGATGGGGAAGTAACCTTGACCCGGTAATCAGATTTATAAGCCTCGTTCTCAGAAATAATGATCAGAGTAGGGTAAAGTTCACTAGAACTAGACTATGTATAGAATGATTCCATACATCTATTCATCAATTTCATTCATTGTACAAAACACTATTCATCACATTGTGTAGAAATACTTAACATGAGGAAAGGCACAACAGGCTCATGCCCAAAACTGTCCCATTTCCAATTTATACTATACTGTCCAAATCAAAATGTTGATTATGTCACTTTCCCTTTTCAAATTACAATTTACATTCTTCAATACTCAGATAAACGAGCAAATTTTGAATCAAATAGATACTATTAGAGTCTGAAATTGAAAAATCTAGAACAGTAACTATAATCCTATTATAATTATTGAGACCACAGTTTATTATCATTTGAATGTTTACTCTATGATCAAACTGTACTCTTTGAATGAGAAAGGCTTAGAAATTGTCAAAAACCACTGATTTATTGATAATTAGAAAGACCGGTTTCGGTTATTACACCATTGTCAATCTCTGATAAACAGTATGTTCTTTCGGAGTTTATCAGAGATTGACAATGGTGTAATAACCGAAACCGGTCTTTCTAATTATCAACGAATCAGTGGTTTTTTGACAATTTCTTAGTCTTTTCCATTCAATATGAATTATTACCACAATATCAACTTCTCAACCACACAAAAAGTGAAACTGTACTCTAGCTGTAAATCTGTACTGGCATGCTACATATCGGATCCCTCAAAATCATTTGAAACTCTTCAAACAATATCAAATCTCAATTATTGACTTCTATGATAATGTATACTTCTATAATTGTTTGTTGGAAATTCATGAGTTGATAGATCAAGGAGATGAACATTGGATCGACTAGATGACCTATTTCATATTGATGCAATACTAGATATCGATCTGGTCAAACACTATACTCTACCAAACAATAGTCTACAATATACAATACCTCAAAATGAAACAATTAACAAAGTATACTTTTTTTCTAAGAATACTGTATAATTTACTATGAGCTACTATATAATACAATTGTATGAGAATTTGTACATGAGCCGATAATCAAGAAGGAGAACATTGAATATACTAGATCAGCTATCATATTGATACAATACTAGATATTGATCTAGTCATATACTACACAACAGAATGATGTAATCAACAAAGTATACATTTTCTCTTAGAATAATATGATTTATTATCTACTATCAGCTATTTATTTATTTATTTATTTATTTATTCACACACACACACACATAAGATACATCAATATGAAATAAAAATTGATCACATCAATAAAAAAACATTACAGTATAAAATAAATAACATAAATATGACAACACATTACAATATTAGAAGGCAAATTATACATGTTATGTGGTGAAGAAGGGTAGAGGATCAAAAGTTCTTCCAGCTATGGCTATCCATGTCATAGGAAGGCTTTTGATCCTTGGAATTTTTGGAAAGGATTGGGAAAGGTATGTGATAGAGCATGTGCCGGGCACTCTCTTTAATTCAGGCCTTTTCCCAAGTTATAATAGTAAATTTAATACGCAATAGACTAGAGCCATTATTGTAAGTGAGTTAGCGAAATAAATTATTTTCTCTCTCTATTATGAACGGCCATGACTTCGAGTTTCCCATGATAGATATTTAAAAATTGTGGCTCCGAGTCGTCGAGGAATGTAGATTATGGAATTATCTCTAAAACTTAGCCTTCTTGTCGCGACATAAAATGCGATAAGTTGGAAAACAGCAAGCATTGAAATTATAACAAACTACCGATTTTGCAGTTACTATTTGGTCCAAAGGCTGTAGAAGCCACGCGACGATTGGTCAAATTGATTCCATTCGCCCAATAGGAGACCTGTTTCTAAATACAGTAGTGGGGATTCCCCAGTCGAGAGACCAGATTACGTTCCGGAGGACACTTTGCTAGGAGCACTACGAGAGTAAAGATGTAGTCACTATGTTTCCCCCTTTTTGGGCAGGTTTATAAGTTTATTTCAGTAGTTAATGTAGGAGCTAGTTTTATTTTTTATTAATGTTTAAATTTACTAGTAGTGCCATGTCCTGAAAGGTTTAATTGTGTTTCTTCATCATGTACGAATAATTGTTTCTTCAAATAACCGCTAAGGTACGTAAACTAAGGTTAAAATATAATTAATTAAGTGAAACTTCAATCAAAAGATTTTATCAACAAAGCCTGTTATTTTTCAAGTTAATAATATTGATTGAGAATAATCCTTTTGATTTTATTAGTGATGGAAGATACTTATAATTTTTTCTACAGAAGTATAGAAAGTTTTCAGTTACGTTACATTTGAGTTATTGTTCCTGGAGATATATTATCGTAGAGTATTGCTGAAAGTCAGGAAGATAGCCTTTAAATTGAAATGAAACTTTTAAGAATTGTTCATATTGAGTTTATGACATTTTTTAATTTATATTTTTCAGACTCTGTTTTCTTATGTCATTAAGGCTTTTGAATGATTTAGTAAATTTTTTATGATAGAAATCTTAATAGATGAAGAAGAAAGTTTTTCTTCTCCAGGAAATTAATATTAATGAATGTTCAAATTTTAATACAATTTAAATTATTTTCTATGTGTCTACTAATTTTATTTAATTAAGGGTGAATCTTATAAGGCAAACATTATCTTTCCTTAAAGTGAAATTTTCAATATTTTTTTCTTTTATTGTGTTATAAAGTGTCTTGTTTTATTAGGTGATAAATTCATAATTTCAGTTGATACTAGTTTTTGGACTTGTATTTGTAGGTAAATCAAATCATAAACTCTGGAATGTTCATTTTTAATTAAGGTTCTGAGCAGTTTTGGGCGAATGCCCGTTATTTACACTTGGATTGCGTCCTATAGTTCATAAATAATAAATAAAATAAATGTTGGCTGGCGCACAAGTTTCCAACAATACTAGCCGAGCTACTATATGAAAAATTATATTTGATTTCGCAAACCAAACGAAAAATATCATATAAGTTAGCATCATTTCAATTTGAATTATTTGTGAAGAAAGATCCATTAATTCTGATAAAAGGAATCAGTAGTTTAAAGATAAAAATCTATATAAAATGAGGATTCAAAGAATGAGAGAATTTAATTAATTGTAATCAATAGATAACTCCTGTTTTAGCTTTTGATGAATTGTAGGAAGAGTTAGAAATTAATGCTGTAATACATTTATTTACAGCGGTTCATGTGTGTCCCCAAACCAACTTCTTGTACTACCACCCCTTTGGTTCCGCAACTTTATGTAAAACCGCTTCAAGACACCCGTTCAGACGACAGGTCTAGGGACGTAAGAGGACGTCGCCGTCAAGCCAAATTCAACCGGTAAAAGCTCACCGCCAAAAACAAGGTACTGTAACCCCGACGATAAAGCAACGTACAAACCAACGAAAGTGCAGTGTAGTGAAACAAAGGTTCATTCGAGAATGTCAATAAAAAGTGGGGATTCAAAATTATTATGAAATGGGTTATATGGGTTACTATCGACGAAATTTGGGTTCAACGGGTTTTTTCTTTCTTGAGTGATTTCATGTTGAAATTGATTGGTTATTTGATGACTGATATTGTTTGGTTTTGTGACGTATTGCTATCTAAACGGGGATAGTAATGCGCCCCCGAATCAGATGAAGAATGTCAACAAAGTAACATGAAATTGTTGTTTCTGTTGTTCGATTTTAGTTGCCAATGTTTATTGAAACTGTTTGTATTTTTCAATTATTTCAAATTGTAGTGATTTTCTATAGTATAAACCTATTAAATCAGGCATGGCAAGATTAATTGAAGTTTTCTTGACTCTAGCCCGTTCACCTGCATGAATTAGGTATAGACTCAGGTATTTTCTAGATGTGTCGGCCTATTTCTAAATTCTAAATTTTATTCAAAATTATCTTATCTATTATCTTTTAAAAAGTGCAGGCACAAGCACAAGTAGGGGAAGTGAGCGCACTAATCAGAAAAGTTCTCTGTTAAACTTTCTCAAAGGTAGAAGAAGTAGTTAATTCTGATCCAAGCATTGATATCTGTGTTTTACTTTTTTTGTTATCTTGGCACAGCTAATAATTTGTTCAGGAATTTTATTTATAATTTTAGTGCTTAATGAGTTGCCTTCTAATATTTTCAATGTTAGTATGATAGATTAGGTACTTATTAGAGGTGGGTCTTAAATTGTATTGATTATTGATAGTATTATTAGTGCAAATAAAATTATTTTTATATTTAAATAATATATACTTCACTACATTCATTACTATCAGCTATTATATAACAAAGGAATATCATATTGATACAATACAAGATATTGATCTAGTCATAATACTATACAGTAGAATGATATATAATCAACAAAGTATACATTTTCTCTGAGATTACTATAATTTATGATCTACTATCAGCTATTATATAACACAATTGAATGGTAATTCGTAGTGTAGCATCAAAATCATTCCTCGGAAACGTATTCCACGAAGCTACATTATTCAGCTTCTCGATTTGAACTGTGAAGTGGAGCGAGTTCTGGATAGAAATGCCAGATTTTAATGTTAACATAATAATGCTTTTGATTCTACATATTAATGCAGCTATCGTCGCTTCGTTTCCTGGAACCGATTCCCTTCATACTCTTCTATAATTGAGACAATCAATTGGATTTGCAGCTCCATAAATTTGCTTCAAGCGTAGAATCGTAGAAACCAATTAATGATTTTGAATATAAGATGACGTAGTTTTGATTTTTAGTGATTGATTATGAGAGTAAAATTGCAAAATCGAGGTAGAGAGTGTGATGAGTGAGAGAGTATAAGGGAGAGAGGAACAGTGAGATATTTATACCAATATTTTTGATCGAATACATATTTTTTATAAATAGGTGAGGATAGAGATTTGGACAGTTAGATAGATAGTGATGGAGAGAGATAGATAGAGAGAGAGAGAGAGAGAGAGAGATAGATAGAGAGAGAGTGAGAGAGAGAGGAAGAGAGAGAGTATGAGAGAGAGAGAGTGACTAACAATATTAAATTACGATTTTTTTTGATCGAGTACATATTACTTATGAAGAGTTAGAGATAGAAATTTGGAAAGATAGAGAGATAGTGATGGAGAGAGAGATAGATAGAGAGAGAGAGAGAGAGAGAGAGTGAAAGAGAGTGACTAACAAGAGACAGGAGTTGATGGAGGATGTAAACGACAGTGATAACGTATTCAGCTGGCAATTTGCCTTCTCATCACTGCCGCTCCAGTGCAGAGACAATTTTTATCCGGTTGCCATGACAACCGACGTCAACGCGCTTCCAAACATTCTCTGCTCTACTATTTAATTCAGTCGTCTCAGACGCGGAAACGAATGCCGACTCAAGGCTGACGAAAGACACGACAAAGGAGGCGGGAATCCGGAATGGAAGGGAGGTGCCAAGGAGGATGGATTGGAGGGAGGGTGGAGGTGCAAAGGAGGAGTAGGAGGAGGTATAGGGGAAGGATGAGGGAGATCATATTATTAAGATTCAGATTATTATAATTATAATATGTTGGCTTATATAGGTACTATGCTCTGCGGGACATAGAAAGAGGAGGCTAAGAAGGAGAGAGTTTTGAATGGAAGGGAGGAGGAGGTAGGGGTGCAAGCTAGGAGTAGGAGAAGGTATAGGGGAAGGATGAGGGAGATCATATTATTAAGATTCAGATCTAATTAAGATGTGAATTATTATATAATATGTTGGCTTATATACTAAGCTCTGAGGGTCATAGAAAGGGGGAAGGTAAGGAGGAGGGAATTCGGATTGGAAGGGAGGAGAAGGTAGGGGTGCAAAGTAGGGTGAGGATGAGGGAGATCATATTATTTAAGATTCAGATCTAATGAAGATGTGAATTAATATATAATATGTCGGCTTAAATACTATGTTATGAGAGCAATAATGTTAAATAGCAGCTCAAACCATGTTTCTATGAGGGCAATAATGTTAAATACCATGTTTGAACAATAATTAATCCAGGATCATAAATCAAGATGAGTTGGCTGCATCACAAATTTTTGGCAATATTAATTGTGTGAAAATTATAAAAACTCTACAATTCTAATATTATTTTTCTGTGCATCTATATTTAGTTTATTAAGTACTTGATTATTGATAAAATTCAACATCCATAGATTATCATCCATCAACAGAATCGTATAATTTGTACTGCTATTATTGGGTTAAAAAATATATTTCTTATTTTTAGAACTCGTGGCTGGAGCTCAAGGTTGCTTTTTCCAGTCACGCCAAAAACTATTGAAATTTAATCATTCGAAGATTATTTTATTTGTTCCAAAAATAAGATAATATTTGGACTCTGATTATAAAGTGCCCTAATTGTTTTAGACAGCTAGCTTTTGGCTTGAACTGGGATTATGGTTTCAATGATACTGAGCAAAAAGGCTTGAAAGTGAAACTTTGGGATTTTTTGCATATCAGATGAACAAGTATTCGCTTTCACAAATTGTGTGGAATTGAATATTACCATGAAGAAACAATAGCGTAAGTAGATATCCCATGGTATAGGGAGTTTATGTCGCTACTTTTACTGTTATCTCAAGCCGATTACTGTCGATTATTGTAGATTTTCACTGTTTTGACCGAGTAAGAGTGTATAAACGGCACAATATGAGAGACTACCAGCTTCACAGGAAAGAACTACGTGGACGATCGACTTGAGATAAGAGTAAAAGTTGCGACATAAACGCCCTTCACCATGGGATATCTACTTACGCTATTGTTTCTCTATGATATTACTTTCTCATGCAAGCCCAGCTATATCATGTTGATTCTATAGTTGATATCGTAGTACCTATGTAGTATTGGTTGATATACCTAGTTGATTATTCATGATTCCAAATCAATTTATGACTATGACTACATTAATATATCCAATGTTATAGCCCTGCAACGAATATGTTGTCAAATTAAATATATTTTTCTACATCATTCTAAATTATGGGCTTGCAATATTTTGCACCATTTGACAACAATGATATTTGGTGATTTGAAGGCCCAAGTTTAAGTTTGCTTCAATCACAGTAAGTCACCCATCACCGAGAATGACCTGATGAAATAATGAATGATCATGAAGATGGAATACCTGGACCCCCCATGGGTATTGGAAAATAATACTGATAGAATGAGGATAAGAATCGATAGAAAGAGGATAATCTATAATATAATGAAGGAAACAACTGGCTTCTCTACACGTACGGAATAGAAAATTATGTTTGACGCATCATCACGTCTGAACTACTGGACTTGAAATTTTGCATATAGATTCTTAATTAACCGAAGATGGTTATAGGCTTATTTTCAATTCTTCAAGATTTCATGATGTCAAGTTTTTAGTTTGTCAAGTTTTAAAATAGACCCTTGCGGAGCACAGGATTCCTGCTAGTTAATAATGTTGAAGAGAAACTATTATTGCAATGGAAGACAAGGAGGGAACTAGAACGAGAAATATTGTGATAAAGCTAAAGATAAATCAGTAGAATGGAATAAGAGAAATCGTTCCAATGAAAAAGCTGATAGTTGCAGTGATAGTAGTTTTAATTTTTCTGCTCAAAATTTTCAAGTTTATTTCAATATTATTGATACTTTCGGATTGTTTAGTGTTATTTCCGGCTCTTATCAACCCTTCGAAATTCAAAATTCATCAGTCATATCTCGAATATGTATTCTCTGAGTGTTAATCTTTGGTGAAAACAGAAATTTTAAACTTAACCTCACTGTGGACTATTTATGTGCCAAAATCAAGGAATTGAAGAAGTTTTGGACAATTGCTTGTTTCTCTTTCCAAATATCGTGTTTGTGACTGTTCTAATAAATAAATAAATAAAAAGGCCATCACATCCATGTTAGGGGAAACAAGGAGATGAAAATGATTCGAAACCAAATCCGTGTATTAAGTATATGATAATAATAATGAGAAGAGACAAAAAAGTAGAGGATAAGAATAATGAGAAGAGACAAAAAAGTAGTAGTAGTAATAGTAAGTCAAAGATCGTGGCATGACGAGGAGAGGAGATGAATAAAAAACCTCGATGACAAAAGTTAAAGAAAAACTTGAAAGCAAGCACAATCGTAAGAATGAATGAGAATGAGAGCGAAAAAAGCAGCTGGTAGAAAAATGACATAAATAAGCGTTGGTAAAATAATATTTTCGGTTTTCTTCATTTCCCATTCCCTTTCAACATCCTTCAGTTCTCAAGTTCCAATCTTGAAGAGAGAGGGAAAGGAAAATTGTGTTGCTCGTGTGCAATTACGAAGTATTTCCCTAATTGACAGTGAACGTTCCACTTCCAGACTCAGTCTGTTCAGTCACGTTCTCTAAAAATATTTTTACATAACACGACTGCGTTTGGCTGTGTATGTTTCTTTCGAAAAGTTCAAAGGGATTGTAATATTCGTCTAATTAATTGAGCTTGACATGTCATTAATTTATTCTCTTCTACTGCTGTTATCAATTTGTGTGATGAATACCACGTTTGTAATTTAGTTTAGTTTAGTTTTAGTTTAGGAACTAAACTAAGTCATTGACCAGCGCTGCTGAATAGACTGTGTCAAGGGTTTATCAAATATTTTATTTATTTATGAATCTATAAAAGACTTTATTCAAATTCAAATTCAAACTTTATTCAATATGTCTTAAGAATATTGGAGCAGGAATATTGGAACACCATTAATTTATTGTATTTTTTCTTCAGGGATACTTTTTATATGAATTTTCTTTATTTATTTACAATGCAAATGACAGTAATGTAATTTCATTGGCAGATAAAATGATACGGTAGTCCTTGTGCTATTTTTTCCAAATTTATAGGTGACAAAGTTGAAGATAAGGTTAGTATTTTACGTGTACAATTTATATAAAATTTAAGTCCAAAATAAACATTAAATTAAATAAAAATATAAATCTTACTACCCTTTTATAGTTATTTGTATATCTAGAGTGAAAAGTACGACTTTTTCTCCCCGTGGGAAAAAGTTTGAAGCCCGAGGCGAAGCCGAGGGCAGAAATTTTCCTGAGGGAGAAAAATAATTTTTCCTCCACCTACTGTCTGAAGTACTTACTTTACTCGCTGAAACCTAATACTAAAGTGTCACTTTTTCGCTCTCGGTAGTAAAAAACAGAAAAACTCCCTAGGGAGTAAAAGTGACTCAGTTTAAATAACATGGGGAGCATCTCTATTTTGAAACTTACATTGTAATAGGTTAGAAGGTCTAAGCTCAGATGAGAAAGCATAATAGAGGTGTCTGTCATTGAGTCAACTGAATTCAATACCACAACCAGAAATTTGATTAACTCATGAAATATATGTTTGTATGATAATTATTATATTCTTAATATTAGTAGACGATAAAAATTTATACAATTTTTGAAATATTTTATTCTATTCAAAATACCAGCCAACAAATATTTTTGATCTGCAATTCAAATTTGAACCGCGTGATCTGGAGTCAGCCATTTTTGGTAGCTGCTCAGCTGATATAATTGTTACAACTTTTGCCGATAGATAGCGCAATCGGCAGTGCCAATCGGACGACCGGTTTTTAGGTTATGTTGTTAGGAATCATTGTCACCAATACGTAAGTTATTAGAATGATTTTATTTGCAGTTTCTATAAAAAATACAGATGGAGGAAAAATGTTGTGTACATCACGAGCGAAAAATACTTTTTCTCCCTCAGGAAAATTGCTGCCCTCGGCTTCGCCTCGGGCTTAAACTTTTTCCCACAGGGGGAAAAAGTCGTACTTTTCACTCTAGATATACAAATAACTATTGGAGAGTATTGAGATCTATATTTTAATTTATAAAAATATTGGATTATTTTTTATTACTTTTTCTAGTTATTCGAATAATTGACAAAATTTTACTTCAAAATACCTTATTCCTTGATAATAACGGCATATTTCATACATGTTCCTTGTTTTTACAACTAATCGTTCAAGAATTGATATTGCTATAAAATACTGAATAGTTTGATTCATGAAATAGTTTAGAACTGAACAGTTTGTGAAGTGAACAACTACAAGACTTCAACTATTTCGGACTATGTGTAACCTTAACTGAATTTGGGAGAGGAATAGCACAAGGTTACCTCATTTTTTCTCTTCCTATCATTTTGTTGATGTACTTAATGTATGAATCAAAAACGCATGTTTAAAGAATGTTCATGCTCATTGCTTTTCACTTGTGTAGTTTTGTCACAGGTGTTTAAAATTCACTAAAATATCAATATTTGAAACACCACAGTGCTTCAAAGCTGTTGATTCTCTTATCTGGGTTGAGATCTATATGGATATCTCCCTCACCGAAGATATCCTTCGGATATTCTCTCCGAAGAATGGACATTGATAATTATGTCCAAAGCTCCGCCAATTTATGTAGATGCATAACAATATAATTATCTATAGTTATTATATTATAAATTACTTTTTCATATCATATACAATTAAATAATTATTTTCTTAGTCTATATTATGTAAATTCATCTATAATTTTGCTGTATTGTATATATTGTAATCTACATAAATAAAGTACTCAATCAATCAATCAATCACCTTTCGCCATTCGTAGGTTTCGCCAATCGGAATTCATTCAGTAGAGAACAGTTCTGTAAAAAACTAGCAGAGTCTCTGATACGATATAGCATTCATAAATTATTCATCCCCACGAGATTTAATCCTGATTTCAACTCTGAATCAAATCAGAATCAAATGATCTCGTATGTAGGAATGTTTATTGACAGAATCAAAGGTTGATGACACGAGAGCATCCTCACAACATGATATGTAATTGACTAGTATCCTGCTACAAAATTCAGTTGCCGGACAGCATCTAATCCTATCTATCATACCTGCCAACCCGCTTCTCTGCTTTGTATTCGAAACTGATAATCAATCATCAGCTGACTCCTGACGGCAGATCAGGGGTGTCTCTCTCCACCACACACCCTCACTCAGACTCTCTCTCTCTCTCTCACACACACACACACACACACACACACACACACACACACTTACACTCTCCTCCTCTCTCCAGTATCTCTTTCGCCTCTCATACTCTGTTCCTCAGTGTTCTGAGATGAATTGATTGCTTTGGCTCCAACACTACTATGGGATCCACTCTCAGTAGTTCAACACTTCCTAACTACCCTTGAGTGTATTACATAAGCTAATATTGCTCTCCACATTCCCTCTGGAAAATAATTCAATCCAATTCAAAATGTAAGAATTTTGCACATCAATACAGAAATTATAACAAAAAAATTGTTTGTTCACGTAATTTAACTTCAGTATAATTGACCGAGCGAAGTGAGGTCTAAGATTCAATTTGACGGTTTGGCATTTCTCTTAATGTTTAAATGTTTGAATGTTTAAATTTTTATATGTTGCGCATTTACGGCGAAACGCGCTAATAGATTTTCATGAAAATTTGACAGGTATGTTCCTTTTTTAATTGCGCGTCGACGTATATACAAGGTTTTTGGAAATGTTGCATTTCAAGGATAATATAAAAGGAAGAAGGAGCCTCCTTCATACGCCAATATTAGAGTAAAAATCAGACTATAGAATTATTCATCATAAATCAGCTGACAAGTGATTACACACACAGATGTGTGGAGAAGCCAGTCTATTGCTGTATTTCCATAAGGTCTATAGTTTCAATCAGGTACTTGTGGATGAGAATACTGCGTGAGGTCTATTGTTCACAGAACTACTAGTATTACAGAAATAACTTCATTTGATAAATAAAATGCGCATCTCTAGAAAACGTTCTAACAATAGAAAATATCTTCGTTTAAATAAACTCTTACGTATTTGAGTTTTATGAATGAGGTTGATTGATAAATAATTTATGACAATGGATTGGAATCATAATGATGATAGAATTGATAACGGTTAGTATAATGATATAGTGTTTGGAGTGATAATGTATGGTAGGATAATCTTGTATTTTATAATATTAATTGCTTTACATCACATTTTAAATTTAGTTAAACAGAACCTCAAAGAATTTATAATTTTTTTCAGTTTTAAAAAAGGTTTTTCGGATTCAATGAAGATTCACGACATTTCATTTGTAGTTTTACTGGAGTATTTGAATTAATTTGTATGGTGTGCGTTAGAATAATGAATTGTAAAAGTTCCAATAATATTCTCAGTGTTGGTTGAGTTAATCGGCAAGTTTTAACCACTCTTCCTATTCAGATCCAATACAAGTAGTCGCCTCAAATATGCCAATAACACTCAAAATTCACGAGAAAAGTTGATAAATGAGAGGAAGAATGCTGAACGAGGGGAAGGTGATAAAATTGAGAACGAATGTCGGTTCTTTGCAAACAGTGCGACGTTTTTATGGGAGGCTGATGGTGATAACTGAGTTGATCAAGTAGTCGTTCCTTTCTTCTTCCAGGGAAATATTGACACTTCCGAAGGCCATGAAAATGAATTGCACCCATCGATGACTCCTAGCCCACTATTATTATCCTGTTAGTGATAATTTCCTGTTTTCTTAAAATCTATTAGGCCGACTTTGAAACTTTTATAATATCTTCATGTAGATTTTTATCCCTCCATGACCAATTGGATTTTATTGTTATTATTCATTTTATTTATTCATTCATTGTATAAAATACTATAATCATAATAAAATTATGACATTGGAGGAAAAACTAGGCTGAGTCTGTACTATTTCTCTCCAAAAATTTTGATAAAATGTCAATGTTGTCCAAAAGATTAAGTTTTAAATTAAGTTTGTTTTTTCGGTTCTTTTTCAAAATTATTTCTTTAATACATGAATCTTCTCTATTCAAGTGATAATAATGTGAAATATCTGTTCTATTTTTTGTTTTGAAGCATCTAAATTTGAAAATTTACTTTGTGAACATATTAGTGGTCTGAAAATTTTGCGAAGTGAAGAGCTACAAGACCTATTTCGTACTATGTGTAACCATATCTAAATTGGGGAGAGGAATAGCACAAGGTTACCTTATTTTTCCTCTCCCTATCATTTATATGATGTATACTTATTGTATCAATCAATAAAGAATAAAGAATAAAGAATAAAGATAAGGTTATGTAATCACACACTGCTTCGTTACTTGATTTTCGGTCCAGGAATGATTATTAAAAATTTTGAAGGTTGATTTTATACTCTGAATGAATCACAGAATGTATAACAATAAATTAAAAACTTTAGAAATATTGCACCTATTTAAAAAAAATGTAATACAAAATCAAAAACTTACTCACTATTTTTTATTCACAGCTGAATGACAATAAAAACAATTATAGTGTGTTATCAAACGCGATAAAATTGTATAGTTTCCATTGAGAGTCACAAACACAATATTATCACTCCATTGAGTAATGACTTAATTGACTTAATGTTATTGAGTAACTACTTAATCGATTGAGTGGATTATACTGCTAGTGATAATTTCCTGTTCTCTCAAGAACTATTAGGACAACTATAAAACTTTTACAATATTTTCATGTAGATTCATATCTTTTCCTACAGTCACGTTGAAAAGTGTCCATTGCTGCACTGTTTACAGAACGCAAAGAATAACTTTTCCGCTCTAGTGCGGGAAAAATTTTTTCGCCCCACTTGGATGTAATGAGCTGGTTTTCGTGCGTCATATGGAGGCCGAAAATGATTGTTTTCTGACCAGGCCGGTAAAAGTTTTACAGCCCTAGGGCTGTAAAATAACCTTGAAGTCAGCTGATTCTGATTTGATGTGAACGTGTTTACAAAATGGTTTATGAAACGGAATCAGTTTATGCTTCTAGAATTGAATAAGTATTCTGCAATAAGATACTATCATTTTATTTGGATGAATAAAATACAGATAAGATATATATTATAAACTATTCAAATTCGATTTTCAGAGTAGGATAGAACTTCTAACCTAAACTTCTGAAGTCAATGACAACAAGCATTGTTGACGTTGACATTCAGATTGGCCAAATTTCAAGTGTGCTAAAACAGCTGATCAAAAAACATCATTATTTGTGTTTATTATTCAAGAATCAAAACCTTTATAATAATATCATCTTATTGTCATTTGGAAGAATAAAAAGTATAAACTCAACCTCTTACATAATTGAACATAATCTTTTAGGTTATTTAGACAAATCAGAATAAAAAATAAAAATACTTGGACAATTTCCTAATATTCAGATTACCTCAGATTTGCTAGAGCTATGACCTTCCTGTTTTGCTTTCGAAAGTGCCTAATAAACAATAATTCTCATATTTATATTGTTTATTTTTCTGTGTGGCGAAAAATAACGTTCTCACCATGGGCAAAAATGTTTTTCCGGCTCTCAATCTTTTCTAGTCCTCGGCCTACGGCCTCGGACTTGAAAACCGATTTCGAGCCGGAAAAGTCTCATTTTCGGCCCTAGGTGCGAAATATACTATTCTGCACTCCAGATTTGCAACATGGCAACGCAAAATACTTAGTAGGTTATATGGAGCAACATTGCAGCAAAATCAAAATGAAGTTGGTAACAGTGACTGCTGTGGCTGCTATAGTGAGCAGAGGTGCAACGAAGCACAACGCGCTAATTATTATTCATTATATATTATAACCAAGGACAACGAGGACTTTGGGATTTTAGGATTAAGGTTTTAATAAATAATAAAATTACACAGAAAAACATTTGATGGATTTCAGGCAATTTTACCCATAATTACCCACTTTTCATATTCAATGGTAACTGTAGGAAAAACTTAATGTGAAATACGTGCGCAAAGTTCCTATGCTGCACTCAAGAAACCATTCCGCCCTCGCCTACGGCTCGGGCGTAAACGTTTCTTTCGGTGCAGCAAACTGACACTTTGCGCACTAGTTGCACAAATAACTATTCTATGACCAATTGGATGTTATTGTAACTCTATCTCCGTAGTGTGTTCTCAAAGGCGATAGAATCGTACAGTTTCCATTGAGTGTCACAAAAACAATATTATCATACTACTTCATAATATATCAGTGATAGTTTCTTTAATCCATGAAATCTATAATGCCTACCATGAAGCTTCATAATCCATACTATTCTAATGTTTTATTGTACGAGAAACTGCTTTTTTTCTTAATGTCTTTTAGTTTTTAAGCTGAGTGAATTTTTTTTGAGCATGTTATCTGAAATTTTGGATGGATATTGTAAGTTGTTCACAATGTTTTGTTTTTGGTCAATGAAAATTATTTGATTTGATTTTGATGTTGTTACTTTTCATGTTCTATGATCTATTTGATATTGTATCACTATCTTCATAGTGTGTATCTTCTATCTTGTATCACTATCTTCATAGTCATTGACGATTGAAGTGAATCTAATTGAATGATTCTAATAATTAAATAGAATCGTTCTCAGTGGGAGTAACAAACCAAATATTTTTATGTCACTTTTATTAAAATCCTGTATTGTTTCCGGCTACAATTATTATGGAATCTATTCAGTCGTAATCATAACACATAAACTTTCAAATATTGGTCTTGGAGTCGTTATGAATCATGACTTTCAGAATCTTCTATAACAATCTGAATACATCGGTATTCTGTGTTGTAGGAGTTTCCTATTTAAAATGAAATATAGGAATATGAATATACAAAATATTCGGTTCCTATTCAATCTATAATTAATTCTCATAGTAATCTGTGCCGATTATATTTTACATATTTTGTTATAAAAAAACTATAACTCATTGATTCCGTTGTAACGTACGGTATTTCGGAAATCGCGGTCTCTTATTCAAAATTCAAACTGAAGGATGTTTCCAATACTTCCAGTTTCATGAATAGCTGAGCAGGAAATCAATCTAAATTAATTCAAGTTGGATTTATGGGGCATTGATGTTATATCATTATCTAGATGCAAATAATACAGAACATGTTTATATTTACATCCAGTTTCTTGGATGATTCAGAAAAAATAGTCCTCATGGATTCAAGTTAGAATATTGAAGGAAGGACATTATTCATTTGGTAATTCAATTATGTGGATGCAAATAATACAGAACATGATTATTAAAAACAAAATAAAAACCTTGTAGTACCCTCCATTATTGGAAACTTTAAAATATTCCAACAAAGACTAGTTTCGACACCAACTTAGGTCATTTTCAATAAAATATATTTCACAAAATAACAAAGTAATATAAATAAATAATAAATATGTTAGGGTTGAAACTCGTCGTTGTTGAAATATTTTTAAGTTTTCAATAATAAAGGGTACTACAAGGTTTTTATATTGTTTTTATCAATTTGTAAAAAAATAGTCCATGTGAAAAATAGCCCCTGCTTTCATTTCAATGAAGTGATCATGACTATATTTGCAATGAATAGAGCAACACACCTGATACCGCAAATCAACTAGCAATTATTTGGAACAAGAAGTTAGTTAACATGCTATGATATCCACAATAGTCTGCAGTGAGTCTGTTGAACAGAACTGTAGTTAACCAGGCTTGAATCACCCTCATTTCAGGTACGAACTTCAAACTAACTGCCACACTACCCTCGACATAGAAAGGGTCCCTTCTAAACGTAATATTATACGGGTAGGTGGTTGAGTTGAGTTTCAGATGAGTCCACAACTGTTAAGTGAAATCACAGACCTCCCAAAAACACGAGACACGAAATTTGATAGAAGCTTGATAAATAATACTGCTGTATTGAGAGAGCAGAGTACACTTTCTCCAGGTGTTTGCTTTGAGTATTCTCCATTTCACTCCAGTAAGGCGAGTTCCCTGTCAGTCCTCTCCATTTATTCTGGTGAATGATTCTCTATTTCACTTCTAAACAGTGATATCTCTTTGCCTTGGTCATTTACTTTACAGAATCACTTTCTATCACGTCATACTTTCTATCCTGACACTCTCTCACATTCAATTAACGGTCCAACGTCCACCCTATTCCCTTTTAGCTTCGATTTCCACGTATTCCTCTCTTACACAAAACTTAGAAACAACCATATTTCTTCCTATTTGCGAAATCTATTGAATTAATTTATTTATCTATGCACAATTACAATATACACATCAGACACATGATTAGGCTAGACCAACAGGCCTAACCCATAATTGTCTGATATATTGTGGAATAGTGTATGAACCTTCATATATATTATATTCTCATCTTATTTTTGTGTAGTTGAGAAGTTGATATTGTAGTAATTACTCATATCAAATAAAAAGACAAAGGAATTGTCAAAAACCACACATTTCATTGATATATTTCTGTCAATGTTTGACAATTTGACAATGTTGACTTGTTTTTGTCAATTCATTAGTCTTCTTATTCATTATTCTAATCTGCATGGATAAAGAACTTCAATGTAATCTTTCATCACTCTTTTTCATTTAATTTTTCAGCCTTCATCAGCTTCTCCGTCTTCTTTCGTCTGGTCATCTACGTTTGCCATTACAATATTTATTTATTCAATCAACAACATACACAGATAATCATAGAATACATAATCATTGTTGGAATACAGGCTTAAACCATACTACTTCATTACAGAATTTTGATAAAAAGTGAGTCCATGAGAGGTTTTGTTCCTCCAGCGCTTTCTAAAACTGTTATTTTTGATCTCAGAATACTGACACGACACTTTAAATTATCCAGCACTCCTCCATTCCTCCTTTTCATTGCTAGATTCAGTTCGATCCATACTTTACAGTTCGAATTTACTTTCAAAATTGGAGATAATAATTTTTAGAAGAAGACAATAACAATCACTTCATCAATGAAATTGTAGAAAATAAAAATGAATTTGAAGCACTCGTATCGTGAAATGAATGGTCAACATCATATCTAATTATAAACTATTGAAATAAATATCCACTCATCTCTCAATAACTAGATCTTTCGACGGTCTTGCAATCTTAGAGATAACCAACTATTTTTTTTGATGAAGAGATAACCGTGTAGTTTGATGACATGACAGCCAAATGATAGAAGTTTGAAGTTTGAGTTAAAACTGAGTTCAAAATTGAATCAGTTGTTCATTTCATGTCACAATAAAATAATTACAGTTCATAGAGGAATCCAAAATTTAAAAACTGTAATCTTTTTATACAAGTTTTTACAAGACTGAACAAGGTAGAGCATTTTGACATTTCGACGATATTGTGTTGATAACTGTAGCATTTCGATATACTGTTCTACCGACGGAGAGATCGACTCTCAACTACTTTTGCTAAAATTTTCGGCTGCATCTCAAATTTCAAGGTTTGTTGAAAAGTGAGTGAGCGAGCGAAGCGAGCGGTTAAAACGTGGAACTCGATCTCGAAACATCGAAACCAGCACCTGATTCTACGTGGAAGTGGTCCCGAGCATTTCATGCCCCCCAACTCTCCAGAATAATTCGCTCCCATCTCAAAGATTGCGTAATTTTGAGAGTGAAATACGAGACGGCAGCTAGCAGCTCCATTCATGATTTTAGCAGCATCTCGTGATCAATTAGTGTGGATGGTTAATTAATCAGAAGGCTCGTGATTTCACTGATTTCTAATTAAATAATGAATGGATAATGCGATCGATACCGCGAGAGGTAGACTTGTACTAAAGTGGATTGGATGAAAGTGGAAGTGAGATTGAATTTGGAATCGTGTGGTGCCATCGTAGGGAGATACAGTTCTATGGGTGTCATAAGTGTGGAAGGACTGCATCTTTGAACAAAGGTGGAAGTTCCTGGAATTGGATACTGTATTCATTTGAATTAATCATGCCGATATCATCCATACGAACATAAAAAAGGCTACGAGTAACCATTTCCATCATTTTGTGATTATTCAACACGTCTAGTAGTTGAACTACATTCATAATTCCACTTCAGAAAGGTAGCAATCGTATGGAATCGGAGAAAATTCACATCACTATGAGTAACATTTGAAATTCAATGTTTCTACCTGTTCTTCTTCTTCTCCTTCTTTTCTTTCTTCTAATATTCCTCTTATTTTTCTTTTCCATTTCACAAAGTCAGGCATTCCCTATGTGGAATTCACTTAGTCTTATCCGATGGTCTTGCCAGTTCCAAATAGTCCTCAAAAATAAATTATCAATCCTTGGATGATACAATCTAGAGTAAGAAGCCGCAGAAGTATGTGTGTCAAGCAAGCGATACCATAGGTGGATGAACGACCAATCAAGATGATCTTCTGCTACTGTCCTAGACAAGCCACTCCCACAATGAACGATTCATAAAAACGTCAGCAATGCCGTTCATACACTCTCATTGTGGGACTGGCTTATCTAGGCCAATAGCAGACGTTCACCTTGATTTGCTATTCTCCCACCAATCTTATCGCTTGCTCAATACCGTATATCCTGCTATTCTGTACTTCAGTTCTAGTTTATAAGACGTTGATGATGGTGTACCTAGTAACTCGTCATTTTGATGAATTTTGTAGATGTGAAAGCATCTACCACCCAACTACAGTACCTCAATAAATAGAAGAATTGTTATCGTCATCTCGTCGATTCAATTACTTTTTCCAATGCTAATCCATGGTTTCTTATTCAATATGGATACCTACCTCAATTATCATAACATGTTGGAACTGTTCGAAAATATATATCATTGAATATTGATTTCTGCTCATTGATATCATTGAATTTTCGGAAGACAATGAATTTCAAGTTTCCTATCCAACATGGAGAACTAACTAAATACCATATCATGCTAACTTCTGCAAAGTATATTATATTATTACATCTTCAATCTTGTATAGGCCTAGATAATATAGGAATTGTTCAATCTGACAAAATAACAATGTTTTTTTTTTTCACTTTTTGTGTAGTTGAGAAGTTGATATTGTGGTAATTATTCATATTGAATGAAAAAGACTAAGAAATTGTAAAAAAAATGTTATTTTAGTTTATCAGAGATTGACAATGGTGTAATAACCGAAACCGGTCTTTCTAATTATCAATAAATCAGTGGTTTTTTTACAATTTCTTAGTCATTTTCATTCAAAACAACAATGGATGATACTTATACTAAATTAATGTAATAAATCTTGAATGTTGGATTACCTTCGTGAGCATGAATGAGCGTATCTATAACGTAAATAGTGTCGCAGGAATAATCGAATATAAACCAAATAACAGGCACTGCGTTGTTCAGCTCCCAGAACACCGAACGTCCGATCACAAATATCAGGTTGTAGATTATCGCACACGTCACTACAGCCAGCCACTGCAACAAAACAAACATACAAATTGTTACAATCATGAGTTGCAATAATTGTCCAATTGATATTCTCGAATATTCAAGAAAGCGCAAGGGTTGCGCTTATAAACATTACAGTATATTATTAAATTTATTTTCAAGTGAATACATATTTGGGAATTTTCATAGGAGCAAAGTGATATTAATATCCACAAACTACTAAATTCACAAATTAACATTGGAGAATAGGTAGTAACATTGATACTGTACTATTTACACAACATATGATTCGTTGAATGGAAGTTTCATTTGATGATTGAGAGGTGAAATTCAATATAATGACAGTTGATAGAAACAGTTGAGCCCCGCACACAAACATCGATTTTTGTACGATATTTTGCCGTCCTTGAAATTCCTATTAGATTGGAGAGATGATTTCAAACAGATGATGCTCTAGTTCCGTTTAATCTGATGGAATTCATAAGGATGGCAAAATATCGTACGAACAAAAATCGATGTGTCTGTAGCTAGTCTGAAGCCCTTCAAAAATATATTGATTTCAGTTCGTACGGTATTTTGCCTTCCTTATAAATGCTATTAGATTGAGCAGATGATTTCAAACAGATGATGTTTGTCAAGTCCCGTTTAATCTGATAGAATTCATAAGGACAGCAAAATATCGTACGAACAAAAAACACACATTATGTGTGTAGCTAGCCAAACTGTTTCTTTTAACTGTCATTATATTTCCATAAATTGATATTGAACTTCATAGCTCAATCATCAAAAATGAAACTTTCATTCAACGAATCATATGTTGTTTTCAAAATATAATACTCTAGGTGTCCCTTCAAGATAAGTATTATTGGTGTCTCGGCAATTGATTAAGGTATAATTATTATCAATCTTCCACTTCTCATCTTATTCTAATTCAAGCTGTTGGAGGAAGAACTGTTTCTCCTCTCGTAATTGAGAAGAGACAATCATTTGAAAAATTAGGACATCATAATATTATTGACCGAAGCGAAGCTGAGGTCTTAGTTTCGACTCGATCGGGGGGATAGTGTCCAAGACGGTTAGAGCGTAGTTTGCTACACTGTGGAACCCAGGTTCAAATCTCGTTCTGGCCAGATTTTTTTGTCTGATTTTTTTTTTGTCTCACCATCGTCTGTGAGACGATTCATCATCTAAATTACCTACTGCATATTCCATTTTTCCGTCAGAGCGAATGTGGAATGTACACTGTGGAACCCAGGTTCAAATCTCGTTCTGGCCAGATTTTTTTGTCTGATTTTTTTTGTCTCACCATCGTCTGTGAGACGATTCATCATCTAAATTACCTACTGCATATTCCATTTTCCCGTCAGTTGACCGATTTCTTATAATTAATTATTAGAAAAGTTGTAATATATGTTTATATTGTAAATATGGAGACGATATAAAGGTACCTCCTTGATAAGTCCGGTGTCCCTGCAAACAGTGTCTCTAGCACTTTCAATGGAGAAAATAATAGATGACATGGCTAAATCTCCACAATATACTGTAGTGGCCCTTCTCATTAGTTATTTAGTTATTTATTTACATTGTGTACAAATACTTAACATGAGGAAAGGCACAACAGGCTCATGCCCAAAACTGTCCCATTTCCAATTTATACTATACTGTCCAAATCAAAATGTTGGTTATGTCATTTTCACTCTTCAAAATACAATTTACACTCTTCAATACTCAGATAAACGAGCAAATTTTGAATCTAATAGATACTATTAGAATCTGAAATTTAAAAAAATCTTGAACAGTAACTAAATAATTATTCAAAAAGTCTAAATTTTGAATGGAACTAGAAATTTTTGAGCTAAAAACTTCTCACTTTATAGAAAACTAGTCTTATTCGTTATTAGATTGAAAGTTGTGTTCATGAGCGAGGTATACTGTTCGCAGAACTACTAGTAACTTATTGTTTTGCTGAGAATGTATGTGAGAATCGTTCTATGTGATGGGGGAATTCAATTACAGTAAGAAACAATAAGTAAATTATTGTGGCAATGAATTTGTATGCTTCCAGTTACTATATGGATCACATATTATTCACAAAAAACTCTTCACAGAGTGAACTGAGTGGAAGAAGGAGAGTGAACTTTACCACTAAATTTTCTCTTTCATTTTTTGGGAGAACTGAACATTGCCTTTGTTTGCTACTGTCCTTCCCCATTTTTGTTTTGGGGATGGCATCTTTATGAAAGCAGAGGGAAATATTTCGTTGACCAACAAACACAGTTAGGAATGTGGATGATTCAGAACGAATTTGTCGCGTGGAATCCACCTCACCATACAAAAGAGATAGAAACTGCGCCACAGAAAATATTACTGAAGACGTTGACAAGGTATTTTTGTAATCCAATTGCTGGCTAAGAACGATATTAAATTCTGTGTGAGGCGAAAAACCAGGCACAATGAGACCATTCAGACTTTTATTCCGGCTCCACGTTTTGTAATTGTCTGTTATTTTCTGGTTCTCCTTTACCTCTTTTATCTTGTGTTTTTCTACTTTCTCCCTCTTTCTTATTCTAATTTCTCATCCTTGCTCTCAATTTTTTTCATCTCCCTTCCATTACGTGGTCTATCGGTTTCTCATCTACCTTCACACAGTTCCTTTTTTGTATTAATTTTCTGACTCAAACTGTGTCACTCTTTCTCTCTTTCTATACTTTTGGTAGAGAGTTAGTGGGGAGGATATTTTTAATATTCTTTCCGAAGAATGGACATTGATATGTCCAAAGCTCCGTCAATTTATGTAGATGCATAACAATATGATTATTATCTATAGTTCTAATATTACAAATTGCTTTTTCATATCATATACAGTTCAATATTTATTTTCTTAGTCTATATCATGTAAATTCATCTATAATTTTGCTGTATTGTAAGCTATTGTATATAAGTGTTTAAACAGTATATATTGTAATCTACATAAATAAAGTACTCAATCAATCAATCAAAATCTATTCTCTCCTTTCCCCGTCTTCTTATTCAATCTTTGCCCTACGCAACAATGTACACTATCTCTACATCAAATAATAGAACTGAGAAACCGCCCTCTCCCTTTATTACATCTTCATCTATTGTCTCATTTAACCTTCTTTAATAAATTATTGATTATTCCAATTATCAATTTTCTCCTGTGCATCTCATCAGGTACTGTATTTTTTTCGATTTTTTTCCTTATCAAGGCTTTACTTCCTGAATTTCTTTTGTTCTTTCCAATTCCCACATTCATCTTTACTTATTATCTCTCCACAATCGTCTATTACTTTTTATCTACGACCTTCTCTTCCTCCTCCACCACCTCCACCTCCTTCTTCTTCTTCATCTTCTCCGTCTTCTTCTTCTTCTTCTTCTTCTCTTCTTCTTCTTCTCTTCTTCTTCTTCTTCTTCTCTTCTTCTTCTTCTTCTTCTTCTTCTTCTTCTTCTTCTTCTTCTTCTTCTTCTTCTTCTTCTTCCTCTTCTTCTTATTCTTCTTCTTCTTCATCTTCCTAGTCTCGCTTCCCCCTTCTATTCCCTCCAATATCGCTCTTCTATTCTTGTTTACAACTTCCTCTCTTTCCTGAAAACACCCTGCTAATCCATAATCCTCTTCCTTCAATTTCTTCTTCTCTCTCTCTCTCCTGATAATACTTATCCCTCTCCCCCTCTTCTTCTGTTTCTCCACATCCCTTTTTTCAAAGTCCCCTCTTTCCACCGCTCATCTCAACTTACTTCTGTCCCTTATCTTCCACTTCTCCCAGTCTCCGGACCGTCCTCTATACAACCATCCCTTGACGGCTTCATGAACTAACTTTTTCTCTTCACTGTTGTTAACAACAATATCAAGGAAGAGGAAATGTGGAGGGGGTGAGGGAGAAGAAGAAGAAGAAGAAGAAGAAAAGAAGAAGAAGAAGAAGAAGAAGAAGAAGAAGAAAGAAGAAGAAGAAGAAGAAGAAGAAGAAGAAGAAAGAAGAAGAAGAAGAAGAAGAAGAAGAAGAAGAAGAAGAAGAAGAAGAAGATGGAGAAGAAGAAGAAGATGAAGTTGAAGTAGAAGAAGAAGAAAAAGAAGGAAAAGAAGAAGCAATATACAGCTCAACTTTACGCCGCATGAAAGGTAGAATGTATGAAAAGGACATGTTCTTCAAAGAAGTACACTGTGTGATACGCTCAAGTAAAGAAAAGCCGTCTGCACACGGCTTCCAAAAAAACGTCGCGGGAAACCGCTGCGTTTTTCCGCCAGCTGCTCCGGAAATCGGAAACTAGGCATGCTTGCAAAGGAATTGTGTAGTTGAGCGTATCAAAGCAATAAGACAGTGGTATTCACCATCCACTATCCGATAGATTTGTAGAAGCTTACAAAGAAGTCATTTCAGTTCCATCTCTAGTTTCCTCTAGCAAAGAAATTTGACATGTATAATATTTTTCTCTTAGTTGTAGAACTCGAGTTACTCCACGGTAACTTTGAATAAGAATAGTAAAAAATCTACCGTATGTTTTCTCTATGATTGTGAAGAGTAGGTCAATGGTATATCATTGAAATGTAAGTTAATAATAATAATGATGTGTTGTATTTCTCATGATTTAATTAGTTCTTTATTGATCCATACAATAATTACATCATCAATATGATGAAAAAAATAAGGTAACCTTGTGCTATCCCTCTCCCAAATTTAGATAATGTTACACATAGTCCGAAATAGGTTTTTAAGTCTTGTAGTTGTTCACTTCACAAAATGTTCAGTCCTTGATTATTCTCACAAACTAAGTTTTTAAATTCAGATGCTTCAAAACCAAACATAGAAAAAAATATTTAACATTATTATCACTAAAGTAGGAATTATTCACATATTGGAGAAACAATTTTGCAGGACCAAAAACAAACTTAATATTAAAGCACAGTTCTGTACAGTTCTATTGTCTATTTGGTTTCATCATAGAAAAGATAGCTTGAGGTGATATCCCATGGTTTATGTTCCAAATTACACTGTTAACTCAAGCCGATAGTCCAAGTATCTTTATTCTTCTTAAAGCTATGTGACACTGATAGTTCATACTGTGCCGTTTTCACACTCTCACTCGGCTGAAACAGTAATTTTCAGCAGTAATATAGTCGACAGTAATCAGCTCGAGTTAACAAAACATCGGCTTGAAATAACGTCTTATATCATTGTATATATTCTCATGCAATTTTTCCTCTATAGTTTCATTTTTGAATTACTTTAATTCTCAATCCTCTTCTATAAATCTTAGCTGCTGTATCTCCTGCCATTCTTTTATAACTGTTCCACCCCCTTCATTTGTTTTGTACCTTTCAACTCCCTCTTCCTTCTTTTCTATATTTTTATCCCATTCTTTCCTCCTTCCTTCCGTAATTCTCTCACTCTTTCTCATTATTTATTTATTTATTTATTTATTTATTTATTTATTTATTTATTTATTTATTATTTATTATTTATTTATTTATTTATTTATTTATTTATTTATTTATTTATTTATTTATTTATTTATTTATTTATTTATTTATTTATTTATTATTTATTTTTTATTTATTTATTTTTTATTTATTTATTTATTTATTTATTTATTTATTTTTTATTTATTTATTTATTTATTTATTTATTTATTTATTATTTATTTATTTATTTATTTATTTATTTATTTATTTATTTATTTATTCATTTATTTATTCATTTATTTATTTATTTATTTATTTTTTATTTATTTATTTATTTATTTATTATTTATTTATTTATTTATTTATTTTTTATTTATTTATTTATTTATTATTTATTTATTATTTATTTATTTATTTATTTATTTATTTATTTATTCATTTATTTATTTATTTATTTATTATTTATTTATTTATTTATTTATTATTTATTTATTTATTTATTTATTTATTTATTTATTTATTCGTTGATATCATTATTTACTGACGAAATTAAATCAAATCGAATCGCATGATATCATTATTCTCGTCTGCTTTAGTGATATTAGCTGATTAAAGATTTACATCCCCTCAAAAAAGCTCTTTGACATACAACTTCATCTATTGAGCTTCATGTGCTTTGCATGAATTATGAAAGTTGATTAATGAATTAATGTGTTGATCACATTATAATTTTTATAATTATTTTCTCTCAAAACTTATTATGCCCCCATTTCTCCATCACAAACCAGTTTCGTCTAAAGCTGGGTCTACACAAAAGTTATTAACAAAATGTTAATAACTTAATCATTATAGATTCTATTAGATTGAACAGAACTTGACAAACATATTTATGTTCATCATGTGTATAATAAGTAATGTTTAATATTATGGAATCTTCAAGGATTGAGGTATTAACATTTTGTACTAACTTTGGTATAAACTCAGCTTAATAGCTACTTACCACTAGTTCCTAATAATACCAATATTCATTGAATTCCTTAGTTCTATCAGAGATGAAAGAAATAATCTAACTGTCTAGGAAATAATCTAAATTAACTTCTCTCTGGTTCTATTGATATAACTTTCATTGGATATTTGGAACAATATTATTTTTCTGTAACCTTATACCTTCCTTCAAAATTTTCTCACTCAGCAACATTTCCCCCCTTACCAATCTCACCCAACACCGTCTCACCCTCGCCTCTTCTGAACACACTTCCACTTCAGAAAACATCAATAGACCTGGTTATAAAAAATAACATAACGCTCGAGCAAAACCGTTCGACAATATCGTTTCAGCCGCAATATCAGTTGCACGCCACGATTTAGATGCCACAAATTTGCGCAAGAAAGCAGCATGCTGTGATACTGTAGCGTAGGGCTGTACGCCTTTGGCATAGTTCCACCGGTTTCACCTATAGGCTGAGATTCCACCTGATCCTCAATCTAAGCAACGCAATCACATGGCAACACGCGTTCGCACGGCGATGATATGGTCTCTTTTACAGTGAGACCCATGTTAAACTGTCAGGATTAGTTGGATGTAAAGTATTGGATTCATTGACAAGAGAATGCTGACAGTGGTTTTGGCGGTGATATGGTCTTTTTCACAGTTGGACCCACGTGAAACTGTCAGAATTAGTAGGATGGCAAGTATTGGATCCATCGACAAGAAATGCTGTCAGTTTTGAAGCAAGTCTCTCTATACTAAAAGAAATCAGATGGAATTGGTTTCTGTGGTAACGTAAAGCTAGCTATTCTCAGCGGTATTATCGTCTAGGTCGTTTTCCTCCAAGGCAAAATCTTCTACAGAGAGATACACTTCATGCTGTCAGTGTAGGTTAAATTGGGAAGAATTTGTGTTATTTGTAAGGGACGCTGACAGAGTGAAGTGGATCTTCTACAGTGAGTTTTACATAAAACTGGCAGCACATGTTGGATGAAAGTCATTGGCGGTATCTGTGAGGAAAACTGACAAATTGGAGTGGATCTTTTACAGTGAGATTTTCATCAAATTGACAGTGTTGGTTGAATGAGAATCATTGGTGGAGCACTATAAGGAGCACTGACAGATTGAAGTGGATCTTTCACAGTGAGATTTACATAAAATTGACAGTATTGATTGGATGGGAGACATTGGTGCTATCTATACGTAACACTGACAGATTAAAGTGGATCTTCCACAATGAGATTTACCATTGCTGACAGATTGTAATGAATTTCGGTTGGGTGTCGCATCTTTCGTATCGCTCGCGGAATGTGTTGGCTTCCTTCGTTCGCACTTCCTCAATAACTACTAATACTTTGATGCCCGGAACACATTTCCATAAGATGCCTGCTATGCCTTGGTATGGATATTGGTGTTGTGATAGCGGCAATCTCCGTTATCCACTTGGTGAGGTGCGCTGATATGAGTTTATGTAGATGTTATTCAAGAAACATACTTTTTTGCGTTCTTGATATGAAAACTTGGTGAGGTGAATGGATTTTTCATTTTTATTGATTCATTACAGTCTTAAACTATTTTTGTACTTATAGTTTGAAGTGTATTTTCATATTTATTTATTTATTCAATCATTCAGAATTACACAACTCACAGAAAAGTACCACAGGCTAACTTACGCCCAAAACGGTTCCAATACTAATTTATACAACAGTCCAAAGTAGCTAGGTTATGTGTCACTTAACATTCTTCAATTACACACTCAATTTACAATTCAAAACACACAAAAAGCATTTTGAAATTGAAAAAATACTTCCAAATTTAATTAGTAAATCACAATTATAGTAATACTATAAAATTTAACCGGAAATAAATGCCTCATCTCAGACATTTGGGGTTTAATGAGATATCATTCCTCATGACATGTGAGACATGAGTCATGTGCTCACATGACTCATATGTCTATGTGTAGACATAACTCCTCAGTTGAATTATATTATTAATATGAACCTTCTTCAAATCATAACTACAATAACAACAGCGTTTATACTAAATATAAAGAAAATAAAAATCTCAGTACCCTTTTTTTGAGATTTTTATTTTCTTTATATTTATATTACAAGTAGCCCTATACAGAAAAGAGATAAAAATAGAGCGTTTATACTGTATATTAATGCTATTGCATATCATATACTGATCATAGAGTTCTAGTTCATGAGACTTGTTTCCAATACTCTATGCAATGATTGAAGTTGAATGTGGTACTTTGTCTTGAAACTATATATGTTGATTATTAAAGTTATTGATTATATAACAAGAGGAATGTTAAAAAATATCTCTAAAGAACATAGAAAATGAGTTTCAACTTCAGAGGAAGAAGATTGCTGAGTGAATGGAATGTATGGCAGTGAAACTGAAAATTCCGTTTAATAGCGAGTAGTTTGTGGAATTCCAATAGTAAAACATAGATTCCACATCCAGTTTCTTTCTTAGCATGATGATTTTGTTGGATTCATGCCCGGTATGGCAGTGAAATCCTATTTTCTATTGTCACTGATGCCCGGTTCCAGCAAGCTCGGCCAAGACATTTGAACTTGGTAAAATGAGGTAGGCCTACGCTTTACAAAACTAGTGCAATGGAATAAAATATGATTTCTATGGTGACTATTCTATTCTATGGTATGGTAACTATTGATAATTCCAATGCACACTTGTGAATCGTTCCCGATTTGGTCATGTTCAAATGTCTTGATCGAGCTTGCTGGAATCAGTGACAATCGAAAACAGGATTTTACTGCCATACCGGACATAAATCTAACAAAATCATCATGCTATGGAAGAAACTGGATATAGAATCTATGTTTTACTATGGGAATTGTATAACTATGTTATACTAATTGGAACAAACTATTCGCTATTAAACTGAATGACACATCATTCAAGTCTATTATGTTAACAATTGAAACACTTTTTTGTTCTATAGAGTTTTGTGACGTGTAACAGAAAACTACGATAAAAATAATATTTTTTGAAGATGAGGTGTATAGTAAGATGAAGATGAAAATCATGGAAAAAAATGAAGTGTTTTAATATCGAGAAAGAAAAGGTTGTGATAACAGTGAAGAGACTCACCCACAGGTGCTATGCTAATGGCCAGGCACAGAGTTATGAATATTCATAAGACATCAGAGGAGCTCAATTTTATATTTTGCAGGAAATCCAACCAAGGTAGGCAGGCAGCTCCCTGCCAATTTGCTCAGTTTTCTGTGAGCGTCCAGCTGAACAATATAGAAGTTTTTCAGCCCATAAATACTCTTATTGCTCATTGCATTAAATCACTATTCCTTGATAATCATGGTAAAATTCATAATTGGATAAATACAGATTCTATTTTTAGGTCCAAGTTTCAATGACAGTGGAGAAAGATAGGAGAACAACGTTGCCGATCCTCTGTCCTCTCGATGCATTCTATAGACGGTAGCTGATACAGGTTTATTGATGTAATCGTAGGGTCCCAATTGACAGAATCCCAAACGACCGAAACGCTATATTTTACCAAACGGCCGAAAACTACTTTTTTCCCAATTGGCAGAACGCTTTCTGTCATTTGCAACAAACTAGAGAAACTTTCTGTCGTTTGGGAAACCTATCACTTCCGGTCGTTTGGGACTCTCAACACTTTTGGTCGTTTGGGACTCTCATCACTTCTGGCTCAATGCAACAAACAACGTTTTCTGTCGATTGGGAAAATTCTTAAAAGTTCTATGTCATTTGGGATTCGGCTGAATGAGAAAGTACCATCTTCAATATTTAATTAATTCTGCCAATTGGGAAAAAAGTAGTTTTCGACCGTTTGGGAAAATATAGCGTTTCGGTCGTTTGGGATTCTGTCAATTGGCATGCCACCGATGTAATATTGACTGTTCATTCTCCTTTAAAATAATCAAACATATTCAATAAAACAAGAAAATTAAATTTTTCAATGATTCAATAATTAATTTTCATAATAAAGATGGAATTTCCGTTAGTCAATAATTAATTCTACATTGTTAAAAGACGAGGTTAAAACAGAGCAAAGCGAGAAAGAGATAGCACTATTCGCTTTGTTGAATGATATATGATAGACAAGGATAGCAATACCATTCCTAATCAAACACTGCAATTATAACGTGGGCCTCACTATAGTAATTGATAATCCTCATTTTCTATCTCAACTAGTTTGTCACGGTTCACAGCATTTAACATTCATAACTTGTACCTGTAATACCTGTACTTATACATGAAAATTGTGGAGTAGGCCTATGACAATTGTAAATTGGAGCTCTCCTTTTTTCTGTGAATGTAGGCGATTGATTTATTTTCATCGCCTTTCCAAACTTGATTGTATTTTCCAATTGAAAACACGGACTACTGTCATGTTTATCAGTTATCCCGTCTCAAGTACAATGCACTACCCTAATACAATGAATACATTCTCAAATCAAATTGAAAAAAGTAGAATAGAGTGTAACCATAGAGACAAGATAGCACAAGAATTTAGTGCATAAATATTCCCATGGTATAGGTGTTTTGTGTTTCAAAATTCAAGACAATTTTTTGTTAACTCAAGCAGATTACTGTCGACCTCTGTCTATTATTACTGTTTTGGGCGGTTGAAAGTGTAAGAACAGCTTAGTATGAAGACTGCCAACGTCACATATCCTCGCGAAAAAGGATTGCCAAGGACTATCAGCTTAAGTTAACATTGAAAATTGGAACATAAATGTCCTATACCATGGGGATATCTTCTTGTGCAGAGTTTCACCAAAAAGAAGAGATACTCTTTGGTGAAACTCTTCTACAAATACTTATCGACTGGAAACCGATTGAAATGAAACTTTCCAACTACTTGTTGAATAATAGGTAATATCCAATAATCTCCAATCTATCTGAAGTGGATTGCAATTATTCAACTACTACTTATAGTCCAGTCAAATGATCGCTTTTCAGGAAACAGCCCCGAAAGAATTCATCTCGACTGTTATATATGTATTTTGCGGCGCTGAATTCTAATCTGACACGCCAGAGAGAGGCTTCACCACCAAAACCCCAAAAATGTAATTAATAGAAACTACTAATCACTAAAATTACTAACTACCAAAAATTACTAATTGATTATCATTCAATTATTTTCCATTCTATTAAAAGTGAAATTAATTTTAGTGATAAATTATAGTATAATAGTATATTATTTTAGTGACCTTATAGTAGAGAGGGGTGGTGGGGTCACAGGCGAAGAGGGAGCCCCAATTGGAGGCGGAGGACTCCGAGAGGCTCCTTTTCCGCTTCACCTTCGTAGCAAAGATGGCGGTCGGCGGTTCGCTGTCACGACCGTGCACCTTCGAGTGAGACGAACACATCGACTGCAACACAAACACAATCGAATAAATCGATCAAATAGATAGTAAATAATGAAAGAATAATACATCAGATAAATAAATTGAATGAACAAGGAAAGTTCCCTCTCCAAAAAAATAATCAACTTTCTTTTAATTTTAATTCGAGGGTGATAACGACCCTGGCCCAAGGACGTGCCTCTCCTTTGAACCCCCCAAAACTTGATTTTGGCCCACTCCAAGAATTTCGAGGATGCAGCCTGCGTTCTCGCTACTCCCCCCCCCCACCATGTTCACTTCCCTGTTTAATATCAACGACTAAAATACAAATAACAGATTAATAAAATAAGTAGAAACGATGAATTGAGAGAGAATATGAATGAAGAGTACATTTCCTCTACAAAAAATATCAAACTTTCTTTCAATTTCAATATAAGTTCCATCTCATTCATTTCCCTCTCAATTGTACATTACAAGCGTTAGGGCCAAGCCACACAAAGCGTTTTTAGACGAGTTGACAGGGCAGGAAGCTTCTAAATTGGCTGATTCCTAGACACCACCCTATCAGTCAATCGGAGAGCTTCCTACACTGCCGACTCGTCTGAAAACGCATTGTGTGGATTGGCCCTTATAGATTGACTTAGGAGGAATGCTTTAATGCAGCCTTATCGAGAACAAGCATTATCTCATTAGGACTGCACTATCTATATCTGGTGAATAATGTTATACTTGTGCTGAATGAATGTGTTGGCAATCTAGTTCGGCAAACTTCATAAACTGTGCTGGCAAAATAGTCTTCCCAAACAATCAGTGTTAGAGTCAATGACCGGTTCATTGAATTATAATCCTCATGAAATCTAATGGGGCTATTGGCACTCAGGCCGAGCAAGTATGAAAAGTCCCATTGAAACTTATAGGCATAATATTCTCACTCAGAGTACCAGCATTTTCACTCATACTAAGTGTGAATCCATCTCAAACCTGTCACCTCTTTTTTGGCGATTTTCATCTCAACTTTTCACAAAATATCAACTTAACTCAACACTCTCCCAACGAAGTAATCAATATTCTAAAATTACAATCAAAAATCACTAGAGCCATCTGGTGACTTCAGGAAAACATTTTATCGGACGAGATAAATTTAGAGGATTCAAATTTCGAAAATTGATTGTCATCAGGATTGCTTCAGCACGTGGGATGAATAAATAACAGTTGCCCACTTATTATATCGTGTTTGCAACTCCAAAGCAATTATTCATTATACTCATTGATGAAACAAAATCCCTAATGGATTTATGACGGAAGCCCACAGTAATAAATTATTCACGATGACAAAATTGAGGTCTCTTCTTGTTATCGTATTACCATATATTCAAATGATTTGTTGCATTATTATTATAATTCAACTAAGATTTTATTGGAATGGAGATGAATTTGTTATGGATTTCACAGATTCATCATGATTGAGCTAGTAGGATAATGACAAAGATTATTTTCGATTATAGTTGATGTACGGTATCGATTTATGCTACACGATTCAAATTTCATATAATTGAAATCGAATGGAACTAAAATTGAATGATATCAAATTTGAATCAGTGAATATAGAATGTGATCATTCCCGAACACAGTCTATACTCTTTGAGTTGATCCAAATAAAAGAATTAATTCAATACGTTTATCCCAGTTGAATTCTCCGCATGACATTGATCGTCAATATGCGTTATAATCGCAGTCTACAAAGAAGGTTCTTCCATTAAAATAATATCATGTGACCTGACTGGCATAAGTTTGATATCGGAACTGTTTTTTTTTCAATTTTTTCATTTCTATAATCTGATTATGTCCATAATAAGACATTGTACATAATTATGCATATAATTAGTCATAATTATACATTGTCTGTATGCATGTTATTTCATTGAGAATGATATTTCAGAATTATATTTGTTGGTGTTGACTGTTGCCATCTCTTGATTGTTAATTTATTCAGTCTCATAGGAGGATAGGAATCGATCTTGAAACATCGATTCTAAACAGTACTCCTTCGTAGAATGAAACCAGCATCATAGCTGAATGAATAATGCAGAGAATAAATTGCCAGTTATTTCAGCTCTTATTTAAAGGACTTGGAATTTTAGTGAATAAATTGATATTTTGTTGTGATTGTTATTATTCTGTTTCTCCCTTTCCACAAACTCAATATTCAAGGAATCAACGAGAGCTAAGGAATTCAATCGTACATAGAATGTCCAACATTGTCTCGGATGTACACGTGCCGTCGGTCCCGGCTGCCTAAAAAGCAGTCGTTAGGTCATGTCAGAGGCCCTGAAATTGATCAATTGCGACCTGAAAACTTTGACATCAGACCTGAGCCAGCCACGTCACTCGATATTATCATTAGTGTTATTATTATCGTACATAGAAGTACTTATTCATGCTTTATACTAGAATATTCAGAACCATTCAAACCTCTTTCATCTTCAAAGCAAATTTTCTAGCTTCCCAACCCATTTTCAAGTATTTTCCCATCTAATGCTCGAAAAAGCAATTCAACTCTTAAAAGGAAACCATAAAGATGGGAAACAATCAATATGAACAGACATCAATTGTGAAGTTGGTTCTATTGAATTTCCAGTCGGAGTGATACATCAGTTCTGCAAACTACAGTTGTTGAATTCAGTTCAAGTGCTGCACGGAAAGGCGAGGCAAGGCATATAGGCTGTCGTTGCTTATTCAAGTGATGGAAATTTCTAGAGACAAGTTCAAGTTGTTTCCAAAGCTTTCCCGGCATGTACGTTACTTGCCTTGCATTGTAGAGCAGTTGGTAGGAAAGAGAAAGAGATAGGGGGAATAGAGAACGTTACAAAAGCGAGAAAGAGAAGGGAATGATAAAGAAGAATGATGATGGAAAAAGAAGTATATTAGATGAGTAAATAGGTGGGAAAAAGAAGAAATGAGGTCACTGAAAGAAAAAAATTGAAGAATAAAATATAATATTAAGAGGGTAAAAAAAGAAAGAATAAGAGAGGAGGAAGAAAAGGTTAAGGAAAAGCCAGAAGGAAGAATGAATATTAAACAAAACGTGAAACAGTCATAATGAAACAGTTGTATATTGTTGTACATTTATATACAGTTGTATAGTACACTGGGATTAGTTGTATAGTGGTTGTACAGTAGTGTATAACAGTTGTTTATTTGTGAAATAAAAGTTGTATATTCTTATATTACAATGTTGATAATCAGTTAATTCTTCTATGTTTATCAATCTACTGGTATAACTTTTTCTAAGCTTTACTATGGTGGTGTAAAATTATTTCAAGAAAGATGAAAGCTTGATTGGAATAAGATATAAAATAGAGGCAATAATGGTGAATAAGCAGATAATATCAGAGTGAATGATTTGATAGTTAGTTGACAAAATCACTAACTTCATAACCAGAAGAATATTAACAGAGAAAGACATGTGTTTACTCACAAGAATTGTGAGTGTTTCATTTCCTACATTATTTTATTCCTGGAGTATCAACTGCTATTGCTATAATGCTTAGATTTGGAAGAACCGCTCATTGTGGGAGTGTCTTGTCGAGTCCAATGGGAGACGTTCGCCTAGAAAAGCCAGTCATCAACCAATCTTTTTGCTTGCTGAATTCTATAAATACTAATAATAATTCTATTTCTCAATAAGCATTCATTACAAACACAACATTACTACTAGAAAATAATTATTCTATTGAGAAGACACTCCCGAGAAGAATTCTATATTGGGAGTTGCCATCAAAGTCCATTTGTATAATTTATTTGATGCAATCAATTGAAAATAAATTAACTTAAACTATGAAATGTAAATATTGTAACAAAAGAGCTTACAGTCGGAATTTTACAAAAGTTATTAATATTTTAATAAAAAATGAAAGTGAATGATGGAGACAGTACTACCTTATGTCTAATAGAATATTGTAGTGTAAAACTAGAATTTTTTTAGAATCCTGCTGCTCTATACAGTACTTCATTTCTAGTTCACTAGAGATTAGCTCATTTCTAGTTCACTAGACATTAGTTCATTAGAGATTAGATTAGATCCAGTTCTCTCAATAGATTCGTGTCTGTTCACGTCTTTTTTCAATAGTGTTGATTTTAATCAATCATTACATTGATAATACACATGGATCATTTTACACATAACTCTTACAGTAATAATCAATAATCAATTTGATGCTGTGATAACTTGGCACTTTTATTTAAAAGTATTGATTTCACAATCGTATTTCACGAAACACATGATTGTCAAGAATTATAACCTACAGATTCGGTAGTGATTCAATAATTCACTATTAAATCTTGTCATACTTGACATCAAAACCCTTTAAATTTTTGAAATATTATTTTGTGAATTGGAAATCTGGTCGCGGATTTAATTATTAAATGTAATTGATAAAGCGAGAAGATCTCCAATGTACAAAGATGAAAAGGTGTCTTTTATCACGTTTCGTGAAGGCAATATTATGGTTTTTAGCTCCATGCTATACAAACAAGCGTGAGTTGACTTTTGGTCTGTGAATCAAGGCTGCATATGTTTTTCACATGAATAGATTTCGAATTTTGCTTTCGAGGCCCGTATTCCTTGAACCGTTTGTGAAGTTAGTTGTTGAGTCAAGGCATTGGTTACCTGAAGGATTCTGTCTTGAAAATTCAATTATAGTCTGTTGCAGTCCGGGTAGTTTAAACCTACATAATTGTTTTTTTCAGGATTTGAATCTTGTAGGGAGAGCTGGTGTTTCTGATTCAATCAACTGGCAGAGTTTTTTTTATATATTTTTTTATTTGAAGTCGGGAGTGGTTTAACCGGACCTTGAGGAGCAGGCCAAGGGACTCTTTTTAAGGTAAAGTAAGATAAAAGTTAATTGTACATTTCTTATTTTCCAGATCCATAATAAAAATTTAGTTTTATTATCAAAAAAACTGAACGACCACAGATCAGCTAATCGAGTAGCCCTTAAATTATTATCTGATTATTATAATCAGAAATTTTGATTGTTGATTATAGTTGTAATCTTTCTTTTATCTCAATTGCAATTGTTTTCCGTTTCGCACCGTTTCATATTGGAATATTCGTAGTAAATAAATAATTTCTGATGCTTATTAAAAACCGAAAGCTATAGTTTTCTCTCATTCCCACCAATTGATTACATATTTGGTGAAGGCATTAGCTTACATAGCTATTGTAACAATATTTATTGTTACAATTGTGAGCGATGAGAATTATGCAAATTAGCCTGAGAAGTTAGCCTGTTATAAAAATGGATTGTGCTGTTCTGCTTTTCTGTGTTGTGTTGTGTTGACTCTGTAAGTGTGTGCGTAGATCCTAAGAATAACATCAATTTTCCTGGAGCAAAAGCTTAGTTCATGAGCCTCGCCTTTTGCGTTGTGTAGTGTCGACTCTATAGAGGTGTGTGTGTAGAAGTTGTGGGAAGATCAACGATTTTCCTAGAATATAAGTCTGGTTCACAACCTTATAAGGCAAGGAATTTATAGCTGCCTAGGAAAAATAGCTGTCACTTGGTGGGAGAATGTATCTTGAATTGAAGTTGTAACGTCCCTTTCTATTGGTGGAAATTTTTCTAGAGTATAGTAACTGCCAATCACGGTTGGTGTTGGTTAGGTCTATTTAGTATGGACGATCTCACAGCTGTCCACCTCAAGACGAGAAAAGCGAAGTGGCTTCACTCGGCGTCTGTCCTCCGACATAAGCAGTACTAAATAATGTAGTCTGATCAGAACTTGGTGTTAACCATGGCTTCCATGCCAGCTTTAGGCTTTTTTTTAGTATTTGGCTCTGGAACCTTTTGTTCCAGCAGCATTTTTAGTCTTTTGCCTATGTAGTCGCTTTAATTAAGAAGAGAGAGAGTATCAAATTGTCACCTCACAATGGAGATTTTTCTCCTATAACCGCTACTAAAGGTACGTCATAGATTTATAATATAATTAAGGAAATTATCTTCAATGAAAGCTTCCATCAAAGTATTTATTGTAATGTACCGTAATTAAAGTGTAAAAATTGAGAATAGTCCTTTTGATTTGAATGGAAGATGGAAATGGTAATTCAAACTGAAAAATGTTGTAAGAAAATGAACGGTATATGTTTTGTAGAAATATAGAGTGCCTATTAGAAGGAATTAAGATATTTTTGGCTTGTATTATTTCTGAAGAGAAAGCTATTATTATTTATAAAAATAGATCTGTCAATTTGTGAGATTTTCAGAGACTGTATTTTATGATTAATCCTATTAGTAATTTTATCACCTTTATTTGTCATATTTGAAATCATTTCAATGATTTTGATTAGGGAGAAATCACCTAAATATCATATAATTTTTCAAGAGAATCTTTTTGATATTAAACAACTATACTCGAAAGTTGATATGGAAAGTTGTTCAATCAACTTGTGAATTATGTAGGCCTATTATGGAATACTATGTACTCATCGCTTTGTGTATAGGGCGTAACCCTTATTACAAATAAATTCTATTCTTTTATATCAAGAGATTGAAGTAGGTAATGCCTACTTATGTTTTAAAGTAATTGAGCTATATAACCTAAAGTAGGTTGTTTTTATTATGTAACTGAAGTTAAGTTAATTGGTTTTATCCTAGTTTATTTTTATTCTAACAGCGGTGTAAGTACGGGGATCAACGTACGAATCCATCATTTCATGGGTTCATGAACGTGTGTCTTTAAGCCGCTGAGACGCCTCTGAATCGATGGCCTTCCTAGCTTGGGGTATGCTGTCTCCTGTCCATCTGGACGTGTAGAGCTCGATCACCGAGCCTAGATTCAATTTGAAGAAACAGCTATGAGGTAACAACTTTTTCCAAATTAAACGAACGTCCCAGGAACTCCGGATGTGACAAAATGGGTTTTAGTGACGACAGACTTTCAATCAAGTAAAACGTGCGGAATTAGACTTTTGTTAAATCATAATTTTGAGATATTATTGGGGATAGATAGATTATTAATTTTATTAATTTGGTTTGAGTAATAGATTTTCGGTTGTATCATTACATTGAAAAGTGAGGCCATATTTTCTCTGTAAGGATCCAGCTGGGAATTTCAGTTTTCCTTAAATTTATAAATAATTATAATCTTCTAAACTACTAAAAGTTGAATGAGTACATGAATTTTTAAATGTCCCTTATTGATTAAATTTAATGTCTTAGAATAATTCTCATCTTAAAGTTGTAAAGGATCAAATGAAGTTTCAAGGACCCTAACCTTTCCTAAATTTGTTTTGATGACACATATTTTTGAATAGTTTTTTTTAAGGTAGTATACCATGATGTGATACTTGAGGAATGTTTGTCCTTGCAGCGTTCATGATATAAAGATACTGAATAGTTATTATTGGGGGGGGGGTCATTAATATTTGATAATGTTTTGATAGTGTTTTAAAGTTTCCAAGTGTGTTCAAAATGTAATGTTCTAAGAATTTTATGAATTTTATGTGGATCTTTTCTTAAAATATTTATTCTTATTTATGATTAACTTCTGAGACATATCGATGATAATTTGCAATAATTGCTCTTTTGAAATTAGAGTCCTTTAAGCTTTTATGATTCAATCTAAAACGTTTTAAAATGTAGAGCATACAGAGTAGGTTATTACCGAATTAAGTATATCAGAGATAACTTTCTAAATTTAGTAATTTTATTTTCGGTTTTCATGATTCTTCTTCTTGTTTTATTTGTTGTTTATTGATTTCTTTGTTTTATTAACTTCTTTGTTTTATTAATTGTTGAATTCACTGTAAGAGGTGACAATATAATTGATACCTTCTCTCTATTTCGTTGTCTCTCTTGTCATTTCTGGTTTCCCGTTCTCTAGCACTAGGTATGTTTATCAAGCATCCCTTTTATTAAGTTATATTGTGTGTGCTTCTAAATTCTAAATTCAAAATTAACTTTCTAAATTCAAAGCACGGCACAATTCGCTGCGCCACTCTGCTACTTTTGCTCTTTTTACTGACTTATTATGTTAATTTCAAATCAGTTTATTCATAAAATTGATAAACATTCTTATGGCTAATGAATGCTTGATTCCAGAAATGAGTATTGAAGTTTGGAGCAGCATACAAATGCTGAAGATAAACTAATTGAAGTTGAATTTTTTATTATTTGATTAATGTGATCAATATTAATATTTTCCCTGTCTGTGTTTCCATTTAGCTTGAGCTAGGGCACTCAAGGCATTATACTGGTGTAGGGACAATTTCATTTTTCGAGATTCTTATAGGAAATGACATGTTAGGTACAGTCAGAAATTTAGTGCAAGTTTTGATATGTCAGAAGACTGTAGTGACAGTAGCATTGCAGATTGTAGCCTGGATAATTGAGAATAAAGTTGAAGGAAGGTTAGATTTGAGGAGTACATCAGGAAAATAATAGTTGAGTGATAAGTTGAATTTATTTTGTTTGTTTGAGTTTTGATTTTGTGTTTAAATTAGTCCTTGCATCTTCTAATGAAAACCTAATTTCAGTGTTGCATCAAAGACCACCAAGTCTTGTGAATGGCGATTTTGCGTTTGATTGAGCTGATAGACGATGGCTGCAGTGTTGAGTCTTGATGTTGTCCGTGAAGCTGATCTTCAATAGCGGGTCTGGTGAGCCAACATACTGTAAGGTTGGTGCCGAGACAAACATTGTCTATCCTTTATTATATTGTTCGAGATGTTCGTCTATCAAAATTTAGTTATCTGATTAGTACTGGAATTTCAGTTGTTTGATAATATTTCATTGGTAGGGTCAGTAATGTGCTATAAAAATATAGGGTGTATTTTGTGGTCTGGCGTTGTGAAGAGAGTTGTCAGACGTGATAGGGTTTGTTAACGTTTCCTTTAGGCTGTGGTAATTTTTTTTTGAGCTTAGATAGATAGATGTGAGAAATCTTATCTGTTGAAGTTGTAGTTTTGTTTGATGAATTAAGTATCTGAAGTTAGTGTCGCCAGTTGTAAGGGACACTAATCAGATGAGGTCCATATGACAAATCAAGGTTATAGCTGGAACTATCCTTGTTGTATTTGTGGAATGGAAGATAGAATTTTAGCAACAGGTACTCAGAGTAGTATGAGCTAAAATTAGGTTTTATTCTGGTGACTGGTGTGGTTCCTTTCTGAAGATTTATGGGGGTCTGAAGAAAATAGATGGAATGTTAACCAAGATCAGGATTGTTTTTTTGTTGAAATTTTAGGGTAAGCCTCAGTTGAAAGGTTCGTTAGATTGATAGCTGGGAATGGCCACAATACACTGTCAAAATTTATTATCTAATTTCTGGGGATAAATTTTTTTTTTTTCTAAATAATGTGGGTAGTGAAAATCAAAAAAATTTAATTTAATAGGAGAAAAGGGTTAAATTATTAATAAGTCAAGGTGAATTTGAAATAAGCATAATCAATGACAACAAAGTTTAGAAAGTTTATAGAGTTCGAATTTGGATTTTATAATAATAAATATTATACTGCTATAGTTAATTTGGTGATACAGACAGTGGAAAGTAATTTATTTCAATACAGAGAAATTGGGGAAATTGAAAATAAATAAATAATTTTTGAATCGTTTTAGGATAATTAATTATGAGAATTAATTTTACTTGGTGATAGGATAATTGATTATTTTTGTTGCAGTATTGTGAGGATAAATTAGGGAGATTCAATAAATTATAGTGTTGGTTTAGTATGGTGACCTTGAATTTTTATAGATATTATTTGATGGGTAATAATAAAGTGAAGAATAATAATTGAATAAGATAGACAGGATATAGAATCATGTCCTATAATAAATTGCAGCAAATTTTGATTAATATTACAAGGGGAAGAAACGGGAAAAGGTAGAATATTAGGAAAAGTAGTTCTTTAATATAACATAAACATGGAAAAATGATTGAATAAAACAAAAAAATAGAAAATAGGAAACGGGAAGAAAATCTAGGTAACTCAATTTTTCACAACTTTTGTGATAAAAAAAAAGGGGAATATGTAACGGGAAATGGAACAGGTTTCAGTACTATAGAATATGGAACTATTTTTTTATTAATCTTGAGAAAATGCTTATGTTGTTTGCTTTAGCTTGTCTTTGTCAATGGAATTCTTAAAATAAAGGTTTGAGTTTCTGAAGGTTCTTCTTTGAGTGTGGTAGGCAGTATAAAATTTTGTTCAAATATTTTTGGTGGAGCTTAGTTCAGTTATATACTAGTCGATAGTGGAAAATTTTCTTTATGATATGATTCAGTGTCTGTTATCATGATCATTGGCCTAGGCGTTTGTACTGTCATATTTCTTCATGGGCTGGAGAAATGAGTTTAATTGAGTATACAAGGAGAAGATAGTAAGTAGTAATTTGATGTGTTGAGAGAAAATTGTAGTCTGTATTTTTTGAGTTGCCAAGGTCCATTAGTTGTGATACTGTGGTTGTACCAAGGTGATAGGAAGCACAAATAGTAGGTATACTGGTGTATGTATATTGTCCTCAAATGTTGCTGTCCCAAGTGAGTAATGAGTAACGGAAATTAAGTGGTAATGATGTACTGAATAGTTGTATCTCTGTTTGTGAAACAGTGAAGATCTTAGTCTTTTCCAAAAGGGAAAATTCAGAATTGTAGCGTAGGTGTTGCTGGGTAATTGTGGGACAATTCGCGATGTCCTTTATCTTTGGCTAAAACCGACGTTATTTTGTTGCACGAAATTGCAAGGAAGGAGATGGAGAGTATAAATGGGTGATAAGAGTTTTGTTGCTAAGTTGATACGTGTATCAAGGTCAACGTGTATCATGATACGTAAGCTGCTAACATCGTTGCATGTGAGTTAACTCTCTGTAGTTATTGGCTTCATGACATTGAAAAGCGGTTGCATACGTAGGTCAGGGTTGCTTTGACATGAGGCGGCCGTCAGCTGTTTCAGTGGTGAGATGCGTCAAATGTCAGTTGCTCGATTTTAACAACTTGTCGAGTTATGATGGTCTGGTCATATGATTGTGATAATTTGATAATTTTTTTTAATTTGTTGTTTCTATTTAAAAATTTTTTTTGTTGAGGTTAACTATGGGATAATCTGATTATGAACTTAACAGCCGAGGATTGATTGGAGAGTCTCTTTAAATATTTTGGTCGTTTCATTAATTTTGATTTTATTTTGTCACTGTTTATTGATGTCTATTACTGGTTGTTTAGCTTCATATGAGACAGGGCCCGTCTAGATGTGGAGTTTGGCAGCCGGTTTTGCACAATTTCTAGTTGACTTTACAAAATTTTTTGGTGTCTTATGTTGCAAAATTTTACGAGTAGTCCACATTGTTTTCTTAGATATCTTGATTATTCCAAATTAGTTGATTATGTTCAGATTGATTTGTTTTAACTATTATGACATCGAAATTTGTTGCTAGTCCACTTGGTTAGTAAAAAAAATTGTGAAGTTGGTTATTTTGCTTGTTCCTCCTGATGTTTATGGCTAGTTCTTTGATATTCAAAAGAAATTTTTGTTGCTTTCACATGATTGTAGTTCGAGTTTGATTAGTTTGAGATTCATTATTAGTATTTTATTTGAAATTTTGAGGTCTATAATTTCTTTTTGTCGTTATTGGTCTTATACAGGATGTTACCGATAGCACTGTCATGTTGTTTTCTGCCAAATTTTTTTTACGACTTAACCCGGTGTTCCACACTCAAGAAGGGGGAGTATTGTAACAATATTTATTGTTACAATTGTGAGCGATGAGAATTATGCAAATTAGCCTGAGAAGTTAGCCTGTTATAAAAATGGATTGTGCTGTTCTGCTTTTCTGTGTTGTGTTGTGTTGACTCTGTAAGTGTGTGCGTAGATCCTAAGAATAACATCAATTTTCCTGGAGCAAAAGCTTAGTTCATGAGCCTCGCCTTTTGCGTTGTGTAGTGTCGACTCTATAGAGGTGTGTGTGTAGAAGTTGTGGGAAGATCAACGATTTTCCTAGAATATAAGTCTGGTTCACAACCTTATAAGGCAAGGAATTTATAGCTGCCTAGGAAAAATAGCTGTCACTTGGTGGGAGAATGTATCTTGAATTGAAGTTGTAACGTCCCTTTCTATTGGTGGAAATTTTTCTAGAGTATAGTAACTGCCAATCACGGTTGGTGTTGGTTAGGTCTATTTAGTATGGACGATCTCACAGCTGTCCACCTCAAGACGAGAAAAGCGAAGTGGCTTCACTCGGCGTCTGTCCTCCGACATAAGCAGTACTAAATAATGTAGTCTGATCAGAACTTGGTGTTAACCATGGCTTCCATGCCAGCTTTAGGCTTTTTTTTAGTATTTGGCTCTGGAACCTTTTGTTCCAGCAGCATTTTTAGTCTTTTGCCTATGTAGTCGCTTTAATTAAGAAGAGAGAGAGTATCAAATTGTCACCTCACAATGGAGATTTTTCTCCTATAACCGCTACTAAAGGTACGTCATAGATTTATAATATAATTAAGGAATTATCTTCAATGAAAGCTTCCATCAAAGTATTTATTGTAATGTACCGTAATTAAAGTGTAAAAATTGAGAATAGTCCTTTTGATTTGAATGGAAGATGGAAATGGTAATTCAAACTGAAAAATGTTGTAAGAAAATGAACGGTATATGTTTTGTAGAAATATAGAGTGCCTATTAGAAGGAATTAAGATATTTTTGGCTTGTATTATTTCTGAAGAGAAAGCTATTATTATTTATAAAAATAGATCTGTCAATTTGTGAGATTTTCAGAGACTGTATTTTATGATTAATCCTATTAGTAATTTTATCACCTTTATTTGTCATATTTGAAATCATTTCAATGATTTTGATTAGGGAGAAATCACCTAAATATCATATAATTTTTCAAGAGAATCTTTTTGATATTAAACAACTATACTCGAAAGTTGATATGCAAAGTTGTTCAATCAACTTGTGAATTATGTAGGCCTATTATGGAATACTATGTACTCATCGCTTTGTGTATAGGGCGTAACCCTTATTACAAATAAATTCTATTCTTTTATATCAAGAGATTGAAGTAGGTAATGCCTACTTATGTTTTAAAGTAATTGAGCTATATAACCTAAAGTAGGTTGTTTTTATTATGTAACTGAAGTTAAGTTAATTGGTTTTATCCTAGTTTATTTTTATTCTAACAGCGGTGTAAGTACGGGGATCAACGTACGAATCCATCATTTCATGGGTTCATGAACGTGTGTCTTTAAGCCGCTGAGACGCCTCTGAATCGATGGCCTTCCTAGCTTGGGGTATGCTGTCTCCTGTCCATCTGGACGTGTAGAGCTCGATCACCGAGCCTAGATTCAATTTGAAGAAACAGCTATGAGGTAACAACTTTTTCCAAATTAAACGAATGTCCCAGGAACTCCGGATGTGACAAAATGGGTTTTAGTGACGACAGACTTTCAATCAAGTAAAAAATAAACAATAAATATTGTTACAATTGTGAGCGATGAGAATTATGCAAATTAGCCTGAGAAGTTAGCCTGTTATAAAAATGGATTGTGCTGTTCTGCTTTTCTGTGTTGTGTTGTGTTGACTCTGTAAGTGTGTGCGTAGATCCTAAGAATAACATCAATTTTCCTGGAGCAAAAGCTTAGTTCATGAGCCTCGCCTTTTGCGTTGTGTAGTGTCGACTCTATAGAGGTGTGTGTGTAGAAGTTGTGGGAAGATCAACGATTTTCCTAGAATATAAGTCTGGTTCACAACCTTATAAGGCAAGGAATTTATAGCTGCCTAGGAAAAATAGCTGTCACTTGGTGGGAGAATGTATCTTGAATTGAAGTTGTAACGTCCCTTTCTATTGGTGGAAATTTTTCTAGAGTATAGTAACTGCCAATCACGGTTGGTGTTGGTTAGGTCTATTTAGTATGGACGATCTCACAGCTGTCCACCTCAAGACGAGAAAAGCGAAGTGGCTTCACTCGGCGTCTGTCCTCCGACATAAGCAGTACTAAATAATGTAGTCTGATCAGAACTTGGTGTTAACCATGGCTTCCATGCCAGCTTTAGGCTTTTTTTTAGTATTTGGCTCTGGAACCTTTTGTTCCAGCAGCATTTTTAGTCTTTTGCCTATGTAGTCGCTTTAATTAAGAAGAGAGAGAGTATCAATTGTCACCTCACAATGGAGATTTTTCTCCTATAACCGCTACTAAAGGTACGTCATAGATTTATAATATAATTAAGGAATTATCTTCAATGAAAGCTTCCATCAAAGTATTTATTGTAATGTACCGTAATTAAAGTGTAAAAATTGAGAATAGTCCTTTTGATTTGAATGGAAGATGGAAATGGTAATTCAAACTGAAAAATGTTGTAAGAAAATGAACGGTATATGTTTTGTAGAAATATAGAGTGCCTATTAGAAGGAATTAAGATATTTTTGGCTTGTATTATTTCTGAAGAGAAAGCTATTATTATTTATAAAAATAGATCTGTCAATTTGTGAGATTTTCAGAGACTGTATTTTATGATTAATCCTATTAGTAATTTTATCACCTTTATTTGTCATATTTGAAATCATTTCAATGATTTTGATTAGGGAGAAATCACCTAAATATCATATAATTTTTCAAGAGAATCTTTTTGATATTAAACAACTATACTCGAAAGTTGATATGGAAAGTTGTTCAATCAACTTGTGAATTATGTAGGCCTATTATGGAATACTATGTACTCATCGCTTTGTGTATAGGGCGTAACCCTTATTACAAATAAATTCTATTCTTTTATATCAAGAGATTGAAGTAGGTAATGCCTACTTATGTTTTAAAGTAATTGAGCTATATAACCTAAAGTAGGTTGTTTTTATTATGTAACTGAAGTTAAGTTAATTGGTTTTATCCTAGTTTATTTTTATTCTAACAGCGGTGTAAGTACGGGGATCAACGTACGAATCCATCATTTCATGGGTTCATGAACGTGTGTCTTTAAGCCGCTGAGACGCCTCTGAATCGATGGCCTTCCTAGCTTGGGGTATGCTGTCTCCTGTCCATCTGGACGTGTAGAGCTCGATCACCGAGCCTAGATTCAATTTGAAGAAACAGCTATGAGGTAACAACTTTTTCCAAATTAAACGAACGTCCCAGGAACTCCGGATGTGACAAAATGGGTTTTAGTGACGACAGACTTTCAATCAAGTAAAACGTGCGGAATTAGACTTTTGTTAAATCATAATTTTGAGATATTATTGGGGATAGATAGATTATTAATTTTATTAATTTGGTTTGAGTAATAGATTTTCGGTTGTATCATTACATTGAAAAGTGAGGCCATATTTTCTCTGTAAGGATCCAGCTGGGAATTTCAGTTTTCCTTAAATTTATAAATAATTATAATCTTCTAAACTACTAAAAGTTGAATGAGTACATGAATTTTTAAATGTCCCTTATTGATTAAATTTAATGTCTTAGAATAATTCTCATCTTAAAGTTGTAAAGGATCAAATGAAGTTTCAAGGACCCTAACCTTTCCTAAATTTGTTTTGATGACACATATTTTTGAATAGTTTTTTTTTAAGGTAGTATACCATGATGTGATACTTGAGGAATGTTTGTCCTTGCAGCGTTCATGATATAAAGATACTGAATAGTTATTATTGGGGGGGGGGGGTCATTAATATTTGATAATGTTTTGATAGTGTTTTAAAGTTTCCAAGTGTGTTCAAAATGTAATGTTCTAAGAATTTTATGAATTTTATGTGGATCTTTTCTTAAAATATTTATTCTTATTTATGATTAACTTCTGAGACATATCGATGATAATTTGCAATAATTGCTCTTTTGAAATTAGAGTCCTTTAAGCTTTTATGATTCAATCTAAAACGTTTTAAAATGTAGAGCATACAGAGTAGGTTATTACCGAATTAAGTATATCAGAGATAACTTTCTAAATTTAGTAATTTTATTTTCGGTTTTCATGATTCTTCTTCTTGTTTTATTTGTTGTTTATTGATTTCTTTGTTTTATTAACTTCTTTGTTTTATTAATTGTTGAATTCACTGTAAGAGGTGACAATATAATTGATACCTTCTCTCTATTTCGTTGTCTCTCTTGTCATTTCTGGTTTCCCGTTCTCTAGCACTAGGTATGTTTATCAAGCATCCCTTTTATTAAGTTATATTGTGTGTGCTTCTAAATTCTAAATTCAAAATTAACTTTCTAAATTCAAAGCACGGCACACTATTGAGAAAGTGCTATCTCATCCACCTTACAGTCTTCAAAAAGGTTCGTCATAATGTTTGTCCTATTGTTGATAATGTGCGATATAGAAATAGAAAGACTAAGATGATGATACATTTGCTTTCCTTGGAAGATTTCATATAGAAAAATTAGAATCGGAAGTTCTGTAGAAGCAAAAACTGATAACATACAAGAAGAAAACGTGAAGTAGCCCCAGCGAAAACTCAGCAACTGGTCAAAATATAAAGGATATCATGAGATAAGTGCATGGTGAGAGGCAAAGAGAGAGACATAGAGAGTGACATAGAGAGTGTGTGTGTGTTTGAGAGAGTGATGTAGATAGGAAGGTTGTTAGAGAGACTGAGAGAGAGAGAGAGAGACAGAGTGATAAAGAGAAAGGGAGTTTGTTGGAGAGACTTGATTGATTGAGTAATTTATTCAAGTGGATTACAATATATCCTGACTTATACACTCATATACAATTGATCACGATACAGCAAAATTATAGATGAATTTACCAAATAATAGACTGAGACTGAGGGAAACCGAGAGACTGATACTATAGCAACTGAGAGAGAAAGAGAGAGCCATAGACAATGAGATAGAGTAAGAGGAAGAAATGAAGTCAGGAGCAAAGAAAACGCAAAGTATGAAGAGATAAGAGAGAATAGAAGTCAAGAGGTGAATGAGTACATATAGCAAAGGCAGCGGAAAAAAGAGAAGAGAATTTGCTGCTGAAGACTGCTACACTGATGACAACGAAGAAATGGTTAGAAGATGGTAATGTGGGAGACTGAAGGAGAGAAAAAGGTTACGATAAGAACATGGATAAAAGTGACTTGACGGTGGAGAAAGCAATCGAAGAATGCATGAAAGTTTATGAGCTCCGCACAAGGGCTAGAGGCTGTGGGGGGGGATTGACAATATAGGAAGGTTAGAGAAGAGGATCTCCGATGCGAGGGGGAGAAGAGAGGGATTTTAAAGAGCGGGTAGAGGTCTAAAATGAACGAGGCCGCAGCCCTCTGACCCCCAAACCCCCCCCACCCCCCCTGCATGATCTTCTTTCGCCAATTTCCGGCCAGTGGTCTATCTCCCCCCACTCGTATATATATTCGCCTCTTGCAGAAGCCTCATCTGAGCAGAGCCGACAACGTGCACTCTTGTAGATTTATCCTCTTTGAAAAGCTTTACGTCGTCCATTACTGAAGTTCGATATCTTGTTCAAAGAAGGCCGGCCGTGTACTAGAATATGTATGTATATTACGGCTGTATAGTGGTAATATATTATGAGGCAAGAGGCAAAAATAGAGGCGAGACAAAACTTTGTTGAATGTAGATGATGCGGGTGTTGGGAATATGTTAGCGATGTGTGGGCGGGATGTGCTGCTAATGGAAGTCATGTTGCAGAGGATGGAGTCTGAGAATGTGCGAATATGCTGGAGTGGAGGTTATCGCCAAGGATTTCGAGAATTGCTTGTGCTCTAGTTTTTCGAAAGATCTTGTAGGAATAACATAACATCGATGGAGATAGGAATGGTTATAAAATGTTTCAAGAGATTTTGGTGAAAAATAATTTTTAAGATAGTATTATTGCTCCATTACATAAATTATTATTGTTTCATGAATCACCTATAATATGTAGACTGTTTCATCAACTGAAATATGAACAATTCTGACCAGGTCTCTTGCTGAAGGTTCAATGAGTGTACTTGATTATATGGATTAGAAGGAGAGTACTGCTCAATTCTGAAGTGATTTGCTTCTTATCTGATACCGTTCGATGAGTAATTAGAGAACAAAAAAAACACTTTTTGGAATCAGGGGACCTTGAAACGTATAGAAATTTAGAAATTTGGGTAGGCCCACCTTATTTTTTTCGGAAAGCAATACTTTACTCACCAAATAATAGGACAAGGAAAGTATAAATCTAATCATGAGCCTATTGAAAATTGCATCCATTGCAAGTGATTAAATCAATTGAACTTTTCGAACTGATTAATTTTGAATTTGAATGAGTTCATTTAGAATCCCTCTCTCAAATCAATTATACTTCATTTTTCTGTTATTGTAACATCATACGCAATTAATCACGATACAGCAAAATTATAGATGAATTTACCAAATAATAGACTGAGACTGAGGGAAACCGAGAGACTGATACTATAGCAACTGAGAGAGAAAGAGAGAGCCATAGACAATGAGATAGAGTAAGAGGAAGAAATGAAGTCAGGAGCAAAGAAAACGCAAAGTATGAAGAGATAAGAGAGAATAGAAGTCAAGAGGTGAATGAGTACATATAGCAAAGGCAGCGGAAAAAAGAGAAGAGAATTTGCTGCTGAAGACTGCTACACTGATGACAACGAAGAAATGGTTAGAAGATGGTAATGTGGGAGACTGAAGGAGAGAAAAAGGTTACGATAAGAACATGGATAAAAGTGACTTGACGGTGGAGAAAGCAATCGAAGAATGCATGAAAGTTTATGAGCTCCGCACAAGGGCTAGAGGCTGTGGGGGGGATTGACAATATAGGAAGGTTAGAGAAGAGGATCTCCGATGCGAGGGGGAGAAGAGAGGGATTTTAAAGAGCGGGTAGAGGTCTAAAATGAACGAGGCCGCAGCCCTCTGACCCCCAAACCCCCCCCACCCCCCCTGCATGATCTTCTTTCGCCAATTTCCGGCCAGTGGTCTATCTCCCCCCACTCGTATATATATTCGCCTCTTGCAGAAGCCTCATCTGAGCAGAGCCGACAACGTGCACTCTTGTAGATTTATCCTCTTTGAAAAGCTTTACGTCGTCCATTACTGAAGTTCGATATCTTGTTCAAAGAAGGCCGGCCGTGTACTAGAATATGTATGTATATTACGGCTGTATAGTGGTAATATATTATGAGGCAAGAGGCAAAAATAGAGGCGAGACAAAACTTTGTTGAATGTAGATGATGCGGGTGTTGGGAATATGTTAGCGATGTGTGGGCGGGATGTGCTGCTAATGGAAGTCATGTTGCAGAGGATGGAGTCTGAGAATGTGCGAATATGCTGGAGTGGAGGTTATCGCCAAGGATTTCGAGAATTGCTTGTGCTCTAGTTTTTCGAAAGATCTTGTAGGAATAACATAACATCGATGGAGATAGGAATGGTTATAAAATGTTTCAAGAGATTTTGGTGAAAAATAATTTTTAAGATAGTATTATTGCTCCATTACATAAATTATTATTGTTTCATGAATCACCTATAATATGTAGACTGTTTCATCAACTGAAATATGAACAATTCTGACCAGGTCTCTTGCTGAAGGTTCAATGAGTGTACTTGATTATATGGATTAGAAGGAGAGTACTGCTCAATTCTGAAGTGATTTGCTTCTTATCTGATACCGTTCGATGAGTAATTAGAGAACAAAAAAACACTTTTTGGAATCAGGGGACCTTGAAACGTATAGAAATTTAGAAATTTGGGTAGGCCCACCTTATTTTTTTCGGAAAGCAATACTTTACTCACCAAATAATAGGACAAGGAAAGTATAAATCTAATCATGAGCCTATTGAAAATTGCATCCATTGCAAGTGATTAAATCAATTGAACTTTTCGAACTGATTAATTTTGAATTTGAATGAGTTCATTTAGAATCCCTCTCTCAAATCAATTATACTTCATTTTTCTGTTATTGTAACATCATACGCAATTAATTATGAAAATGATGATGAGATTGAAATATTATCATGAAGTCGTTAATGAGATGAGATCGATTAGTTGAGGTCGAATCTATTTCACTCGTTTTGGAATGATTTCTTATCAATCAGGAGAGTAATAATATGTTTTGTTTCTCTGATTGAGTTTACTTCATGAAGTTCAACCAATAATTAAATTTCCACAGAGCATTATTTGGATAGACTTTGCAATCGAACTTTATCTAAACAGCTTCCATATCCTATTATTTACAAAAGGCATTGAGATATTTTGATTCATCTTAAGATTGTAGATAACCCATTTAGCTCACTCATCAGTGATAGCATCATTGATCTGTTCTCTAAAACAGTTGAGAATCAGTAAAGAGTTATGTCAATCCTTGTAAGGAAACAATCAGACTATCATAGAAAATGTGTATCTACCACCCATGTATAGGAAATTTGGTTTGTGGATTCCTATGATAAAATAGGTTAAATAAAACTGGATGAATGATTAGATGTTTAAATTTAGAGATGACAAAATTGAACTGTGAGAATATTGAATAGAATGATACAATTAATAAACAATCTAATGCAAGTTGAAAACAGGTCGTTAATCACGGGTGGCAAATATCAGATGATTCGCCACACATGCAACTCCTAGAGTTCGATAATCGTGCAAAAATGAATTAACCAGTAGTTCTGTGAACAGTAGACCTCACGCAGTATTCCTCATCCACAAGTACCTGTTTGAAACTATAGACCTTATGGAAATACAGCAATAGACTGGCTTCTCCACACATCTGTGTAATCACTTGTCAGCTGATTTATGATGAATAATTCTTTAGTCTGATTTTTACTCTAATATTGGCGAATGAAGGAGGCTCCTTTTTTCTCTTATATTATCCTTGAAATGCAAAATTCCCAAAAACCTTGTATATAAGTCGACGCGCAATTAAAAATGGAATATACCTGTCAAATTTCATGAGAATCTATTACCGCGTTTCGCCGTAAATGCGCAACATATAAACATTTAAAAATTCAAACATTAAGAGAAATGCCAAACCGTCGACTTGAATCTTAGACCTCACTTCGCTCGCTCAACTACTAGATGATAATTTTTAAAATGATTCAATGAAAATGTTTTCAACGAGGTCAGAAATAACCACTATATTCCAGTCCTCGGAACTCATCTATACTTTTGGAAGAGGAGAGATTCTGGAAAGATTCAAATCTACAATAAGTATAGTTACACACACACATCGATTTCCAAACGTACGATTTTTTGCCGTCCTTATAAATTCTACTGTATTAAACATACCTTGGCAAACAGATGATCTGTTCATGTGTTTGTCAAGTCACGTTCAATCTGATAGATTTCATGAGGACGGCCAAAAATCGAAAGTCGAACACGAAAATCGAAAATCGATGTGTGTTTAACTGACCTAATGCCTCGCACACATACATCGATTTTCGATTTTCGTGTTCGACTTTCCATTTTTGGCCGTACCTATGTATTCTATCAAATTAAACGGAACTTGACAAATCCGTTTGAAATCATCTGTACAAATCCTATACAATTTATAAGGACGGCAAAATACCGTACGAACTAAAATCGATGTGTGCGGGGCTTAAAAGATTCAATATATTTATAACACGGTTATGTGCTATTATATGAATGAATGAATGGATAAATATAAACTTGAATATTATAGAAAAATCCTCACGAGCTTAGAAAATTATTCAAGAACATTTCAATTTTCCGGTTCAATAATTTCACTCTTCAAACTTGTGAGAGAGGGGGAGAATTTGTAGCAGTCACATCTCAATCGAAATGAATTTCATGCGCATGATATTGTAAGATGGTAGCGGATATGAGGCCAATGAATTTGTCGAATGAAGGAGGGCTGGAAGTGAGTCGAAGAGGGTGTAAGGGGTGTGTAAGGGGAGTGTAAGGGGGTGTAAGGGATAGCAATGGCATTGACAATGTGGCCCAAAGCCGTGGAACACCCACGCACCGCTTCACTTAACTCGTTGCAAAGTCTTTGTTTCCTTCAGAACGCAAACAGCCGATCAGAGCAAATACCATGAAAGCCGGCGAATTTAACAAGTCACGTACGTCTATCGCCTCGTTGCCATGGCAACCAAGACGCAGACAGAGACAGCGCACAAAGTCAGTCAGACTCCTTCTCACACATTTCCATTATCACACTCAATCCTTTTCTCATTTCTCCCGCCCCGGCCCAATCATAAAAACTGCATTCGGTTCATGTTTTGACTGAAGAACGATGACGATCGACGAAAATAATAAGAGAAGATAGGAGTCTACGATCCAATTCTGAATGTTTTAATATGCTGTGCTGCTCGTATGATTGAAAATCTAGCACATTCATCTCCTATTCATTTGTTTCACCAGAGTAACGTGATAGCCAGTAGCATAGTCACCTCTAATAAAAGGCCACGGCCTGAGATGTTGCAACGTCGCAGTGTAGGCCTGGAGTCTAATACATGATTGGTGAAAAAGATCAGCTGGTATTTTTTAAAATCTCTATCACCAATCATGTGATAGATTCTAGGCCTACACTGCGACGTTGCAATATCGTAGGCCGCGGCCTTGTATCAGAGGTGGCTATGCCAGTAGACTTCAGAATTTCATTGGACGTAATTTGAACACAATTTCATTGATTGGATTATCCAGACTAGGTTTCAAGAGGATGTAAATGACCTTGATATAACATCATCTTTAAGTCTGTTGTTCCTCTCCCAATCATTCATAGTTGAGAATAATGCTGTATCTATAAATGTGAAAATAAATGAACATAAATATTACACTCATGAATTTATGAATATTTCGAGATAATTATAGGTTGGAAATCGGTACTGATTAATGTGGAAAAAAATTATTTCAAATGGGGGCATAAACAGCAACCAATTTGAATAGTTCTTAAGTCAGGTTATCAGAAAGATGTGAATGACCTTGAACTGGGATATCGAAATGTGTAATGAAAATGAGTACTGATTCATGTGAAAGCAAACTCTTGATAAGAACTTCCATGAAGAGGGGTCTCGAGGAGACAGCATCTCATTTTACTTTCCTTGCCCTATTATCATAGGTAAGGAAAGTATTGCTTTCCAAAAAAAATTAAGGTACCCCAATTTCTAAATTTCTATACGTTTCAAGATACCCTGAGTCCGAAAAAGTGGTTTCTGGGTATTGGTCTGTATGTGTGTGTGTGTGTGTGTGTGTGTGTGTGTGTGTGTGTGTGTGTGTGTATGAGTGTATGTGCGTCTGTGTACACGATATCTCATCTCCCAGTTAACGGAATGACTTGAAATTTGGAACTTAAGGTCCTCACACTATAAGGATCCGACACGAACAATTTCGATCAAATACAATCCAAGATGGCGGCTAAAATGGCGAAAATGTTGTCAAAAACAGGGTTTTTCGCGATTTTCTCGGAAACGGCTCCAACGATTTTGATCAAATTTATACCTGGAATAGTCATTGATAAGCTCTATCAACTGCAATAAGTCCTATATCTGTAAAAATTTCAGGAGCTTTGCCCCATCTAAGCAAAGTTTGATTTTAGATTCTCAATTATCAGCCTTCATATACAATTAAAACAACAAATTTTAAGTGGAAAAGATAGAGCATGAAAATCTCTGCAATTAATGTCCAGTAACATTTTCACCTAAAATTGAAAATAAGCTTGAAATTCGAGAAAATGTGATTATTAAATTGCAAAGTGTTGGTAACTGTTCGTTATATTAAATCACTAGCCGTCAGGCTCGCTTCGCTCGCCATATCCGTCTAGCCAGGGGGCTCCACCCCCTGGACCCCCGACTGAATCGCTTCGCTCGCCTGCATTTTTCATTTGAGCATTTTTATCATATGTTAGAACAATCCAGTCGGGGGTCCAGACTAAACGTCTGGCTAAACGGATATGGCGAGCGAAGCGAGCCTGACGGCTAGTATATAATGTTCCTAGGATTGAAGTAGCAGTGCCCAATCAATTTTTCCGCGATAAATGCATTTAAATCTTCAACTTGGTGCCAACCTAACAAAGTCAACTCAACTTAATGCCAACCTGACAAAATTATTAATTTAGTTGCCAGTTAACAACTGTTTCGAAGAGGTACTCTATCTAGATTATAGTTCTATAGTAACATATGATATGGAAATTTCAATTATAATTAAGAGATTGGGAGAAGAAGAATATACATGCTAAAAGACGAACTTTAAACCCTTAAAAACAACCCTTAGAGTTAAAATATTGCCAAAAGATTTCTTAGTGCGCCTCTAAAGGGCCAACTGAACATACCTACCAAATTTGAACGTTTTTGGTCCGGTAGATTTTTAGTTATGCGAGTGAGTGAGTGAGTGAGTCAGTCAGTCAGTCAGTCAGTCAGTGAGTGAGTGCCATTTCGCGTTTATATATATAGATTCACTACGAAGAGATAACAGACCTCATGTGTGTCTCCAGCGTTATTGCCCTGTCACCAGCTGGCTCAAATCTTTGAATAGTAGACTTGAGATGCACGGGAACACTAGCGTCAGGTGATCAATTTTCATAACGGCAAGGAAAGTTGTGTGAGTGCCCCACACCAGATTTTTTCCATAAATATGTTACATCTGCTACGAGATAGCCTGTGATTTCATCAGAATAAATGTGATTAAATTATTATACATATTGGGTGCTGTTCAAGACCCCGTTCAAAATTGATATCAAACATTTTTTTCTACATAATCACTGAGTAATATTGATTTAGTGATTCAGTACAGTCATAGAGAAACAATGTAGCGTAATGTATTCCTGTATTCCATAAATAAATGGTTTCTTGACAATCTCTTAGTCTTTTTCATTCAATAAGAATAATTACCACAATATCAACTTCTCAACTACACAACAAATGTAGCCGAAGTAGATATCTCATGGTATAGTGCGTTTATGTCGCAACTTTTACAGTTATCTCAAGCCGATTACTTTCGATTATTGTCGATTTTTAGTGTTTTGACCAAGTAAGAGTGTATGAACGGCACAATATGAGAGACTGCCAGTGTCATAAAGCTTCACAGGACAGAATTACGTGGACTATAAGCTTGAGATAACAGTAAAAGCTGCGACATAATCGGTCTATACCATGGGATATCTACTTATGCTATTGTTTCTCTATGGTACTGTTTAGTGATTCAACAGAGATGGGATCTCAAATTATGAGGAGCTGACTATTAGTAGAACACCCAAAACCGATTGGTAACATATCTGTAAAAAATCTGTAGCCTGTAAGAAATTTTCTCTGTGTAAACAAGCAAAATTCAAATTCCTTGCCCAATAACACTGAACCAGAAATAACATAGAGCCCAGCTGTGGGTCGAAAACAAAGATTTGTCTGTAAAGTACATGGAATTCCAAATAAAACTGGACACTATCCTCTCCGGGTGCTCTTTTTCTAGTGCCCTATTTCTCGCATGGCCAACGAATGTAGAGAACTTCACTCAATGGCCAATAGGGAGCTCTGCAATCGTTCTGGACCAACTCTAATGTGTTTGGAAAGGGAGGATGGTGCTAATGCAACGAATTAGGCTGTGCTACCCTTTCTTATCCCTTTTTCCCTGAGTGTACCATTTCCTGTCCCTCTGCGTGCTATCCACCATTTAATTATACACAAGATTAATTATTCGTGATGGCGTCGAAAGGCGAGCAACAAACGTGAAAAATGGAGCCCGAAAAGGGTGAAGTGAGCAACACTCGTTTTGGAATACAATGGCTCCATATCCGGCTACTACATGTGATGTTTTTTGTTGAAATCTGGGTGAATTGTATGTGTTAACTGCCTGTGGGTCGTATTTATGAATGTCATTTCAACCTAATTCAACGAGAGCGAATCCCTACATGCATAGTATCCCTATAGTGAGGCCCACGTTATAATGGCAGTGGATAAAGATAGAAGAATAGCGATGCCGATTCCGTTCATTAATTAATTATATTTCTACACTATCAAAAACATAATTGGCATCGTTATGGACCTAGAGAAGGATAGTACCACCGGCTTTGTCGAATGATAGACAAGGATAGCAAAACCAAAGTTGATCAAATACTGTCATTATAACGTGGACCTCACTATATATCAGACATCCATTATCCCTTCATGAGCCTTACATTGAAAATGACACTGTCAATCCATTCAAAGGGTGACTCACCAAAACTATGCTCATCTATTGCTTTAGTAATTCATTCGAATACGTTACTCAATTTAATAAAAATTGTCTAGATTATCAAATTATTTTTTCTGATTCTCAACAAATATAATTATTGGTGATTCAAAGACAGTGTGAATTTTTCTGAGAACCTGTGAGTTGTAGAACTGACTGAACATTAAGATGGAGTCGTCATTTGATTGGCAATAGTCTATCTGTCTTGAAAGTTCAATTTTGCATTCGGAATGGCTCAGACAGCGGGAGATATAAGCGCAAAATGTTAAAGGCTAGCAGCCTCTCATTCAACCAAGAGAACTTAATCGTCTTTCCATTCATACATAACTCAATTGGAATCAGTATCAAGACTGTGACATTATCTGTGACTGTGACATAAGTCAATTGGAATCAGTATCAAGAATGTGACATTATCTGTGGCTGTGACATAAGTCAATTGGAATCAGTATCAAGACTGTGACATTATCTGTGACTGTGACAAAACTCAATTGGAATCAGTATCAAGACTGTGACATTATCTGTGACTGTGACATAAGTCAATTGGAATCAGTATCAAGACTGTGACATTATCTGTGACTGTGACATAAGTCAATTGGAATCAGTATCAAGACTGTGACATTATCTGTGACTGTGACAAAACTCAATTGGAATCAGTATCAAGACTGTGACATTATCTGTGACTGTGACTGTGACAGTATCATGACAGACTTGGAATTATACTCAGTATCTTACTCAATATAAGACTCAGTATTGGACTAACTATGAGACTCAGTATCAGTATAAACATTGTGTATCAAGATTCAGTATAAAGACTGTTTCAAGACTGTGTGTCAAGACTGTGTATCAAGACTCTTTATCAAGACTCTGTATCAATACTGTGTATCAAGACTCTGTATCAAGACTCTCTCTGTATCAAGACTGGAACATCTCGAAAATTCACTCATCAAGAATTCTGCACCCCTCTCAACTCTGAGTTATTGAACTCATTTAGATAGGCGCCACCAAAACGACAGTTTGACTACACAAAACATTGGGTTTGCAGCCCCTAAGCGACTACATCGCCTGTTGATAATTTTATCAATTAACTTGATCAGTGAGCCTACAGGAATCCGGGCCGATTCAGCATTTTCGTCAAGTTCAGTCAAGTCAATTAACATTGTAAGTGTTGTTGAGAGTCGTAGAATCGTCCCCAGGGTTATGGACGACCGCAAATTGCTTCCAGCAAGTTAACTGCAATGGTGCCGTTGTGTCTTCAAATGGCTTTCCTCCAATGTGATCCACTTTAAACTATCAGCATTGGTTGGAAGATGAGCAGGAGGAAGCAGTATACTGACGGTCTGCAGTGAGTCTCAAAGCAGTAGAGTTGGTTAGACTCTTGTTGAGTAGAGTTGTGCGGTGACAGTGAAGTTCATGTTGTGTTTATGAAGGAGACATTAGGTTTTGGTTATTAAGTTAATGATGAGCTATCAGCTGAGTGTAGTGGCTGGAATTGTACAGTGTCTGCGAACTGAGCATTTGGAGTTGATGGGAATCGTTATGAAGGATAGCTAAACCAGATAACGTCAGATTTCAGGCATGCGAAGGATCTTGGAAGCTAGTTACTAATCTGCGGAATCATAACATTAATGATCATATTATCTTTTGTGAATGTTTGATTATCAGTTTGGATGGTAATATCATGGTATGAGAAGGTTGGAAGATGAATGAACCTGATTATTGAATGTATGAGAAGGTTGGAAGATAAATAAACCTGATTATTGAATGTAGAGTGAAATTTTTAACGTCGAAGTGTAATTTAATAATGTTTTCCCTGTAATCCACTTATCGTTTGAAGTCAAACACAATACAATACTTATTGTGAACCGTTTATCTTCCACATTAATCCAAACTTTATATAGGCCTATATAACTCTTTTTATGAGCACTTACTTTCGAGCAGTGACGTCGATTGGATCTGTTGTTGGTCATCAAGAGTGATTATATTCAAAGTTCAAAATACAGTTCATGAAACATACATGATGTAATCTGCAACACAATTGAGGAATTTAGGCTAATACATAGTCTAAGCGATTTCGAACAGAATTTCTAGAGTCGGCAGGGCAGGAAGCTCTCCGATAGGCTAATTGGATTGGCGCCTAAAAAAACACCCTACATATCGCTTGGAGAAACGCTTTGTATGGACTAACCCTAAATCTATTAACATTGTTCTTCATGTTGGAATTATTCTTCCACTCCTACACTGCTTTCATCTACTCATCTACTTCTCTATCTCTTTTACTTCATAAACTTCTCGACCTCACTTTCCCTTCTCATATCATCCCTCTCCTATTACTCCTCCTTCTCCTCATTATCACCACTCTCCTCCATATCCTTATTCTTCTCCTCCCCCCTTTGCAACTCCATCCTCCTTATTCCTACTCTTTCTTTCCCAAGTCTACTTCTCCCTCCTATCAAATACCCGATAAACTTCTCCCGATAATGATCAACCTCAAAAGATTCAATCGCTTCAAAATGGGAATTTATTATGACTTACTCTGTCAGTCTTACTCTAGATTCTTACTCTAGAGTCTTACTCTATCAGACTTGCTCTAGAGTCTTACTTTATCAGTCAAGGTGAACCAGAAATTAATCCGGTTAGCGTGAAGACACATCTGACGAATCAAATAAAAAAGTTTCAAAAATGTTGTTAAGACAGGTAGAATCCTATTTTACTGAATACACACCCATCTGGGTCCCTCAGATTCGCAAATCTCATTAAGTCAAGATTCAACTTTAAGCCGAGCTGTACTGTAATTAAATTTCTATCCACTCAAGCAGCTGGGGCATCTCGGAGGAAAAAATCTCAATTCTGTGATTAGAATTACTGTTTATCAGACTGGGATTCATTTCAAACTGGCATTCAACGATGTTTAGTTATTTAAGAGAAATGCTGACAACTCGGGGTGATTCTCTCACTGTGCTAATCGGATGATAAAGTTAGCAAGGAAGAGAATTTTTATCCTATTAGGAGTTGGAAATGAAATTCAATTCGACGAAATTATTGAAGATTGGACGAGATTGGTGATTGGGAATGACAGAGATTATCATGACAGAATGGTATCACAGTGTTCTTGTTGTGGGAGGTTCAAGATTATGAGGAGAGATGAAGAATTATTTATCAGAGGAGGATTATGATTGCACGATGCAGGAAAATTACATTGAAGTAAAATGTATGAATTCAGTAAATGAATTAATTCACTTTCTGTGACAATGAGATCTTTCGACAGGTCCGCCATCTTCATGGTTGAATATCACAACCATGTAGATACCGGACCTGTCGAAAGATCTCGTTGTCACAATAAGTAAGTAAATTCATTGATTGTAGAAATTTGACTGATATTCGTTCTATTCGATAAAAAACAGTGATCTAATCATTATTGATTGCAAACAAGGGAACCTGACAAAACATCTGGTTGTCACAGTAGGTGAATAAATTGATTTAGCAGTCTAAAAACTTGACTGCTGTTCGTTCTATTTGATAACAAAACAGTGATATAATCATTATTAATTGATGAATAGCTAACGAATCAATGACGACCTAAGTTCTGTGAAATGTGGTATCAGGTTACCTCTTATAACTAACTATTAGTTATAAGAGTTTTATAACTAGAGTTTTATAGTTATTAGAGTTTTATTAGCAGTTTTATTGACCCATTTCAATCACAATGATACATACATACAATGGATAAAAACATGTAATTATCAAAACCAGAAATCTATCAAAGTAACGAGATACCGATATCAATTGAACCATTGTGAATTTATTGTGAATTAAAACTAGAATCAAAGATAATAGTATAATCAGAGATAGAATAATCAAGATTCATAATCAAAGATAATTATATCGAGTGACTTGGCTGGCTCAGGTCTGGTGTCAGAGTTTTCAAGTTGCAACTCATCACTTTCAGGGCCTCTGACATGACCAACGACTGCTTCTCAGGCAGCCGGGAACGACGGCTTAACGTGTCCATCCGAAACACGGGAGTGGCCCGAGATAAATATCTTGCCTGGACCGGGATTTGTACCCGGGCCTCTGAATCATAAAGCCAGCATCTGATCCACTCCATTACGGCCACTCCAGAATAAAAAATCAAAGAATGAAAGATGAAAGAAATAATCTATAAGTACTTACTCCTCTCTGCTAGAATACAGAACGAACAATACAATTTAGTGGACAAATTAAAAATTATAATAAAATTTGAAAAAATAGTCAAATTAAAATTATAAAGGTGGACGTCTACCATTCCCCTGGACTACAGTAGGCTAACTATTACAGTAACTATATGGTACTGTATGACTATATGATTGTACCCTAGACAAGCTACTCCTTCCATTAACACTCCATTCTCATCTAAAACTCCACTATCCAGCAATACACAATCAATTATTAATTTTATTTATTTATTTATTTATTTATATTTTCCACAAAGAAGCACCGATTGGGAGAGAAAAACTAAGGATACTCCTTGTACTATTTCTCTCCCAAATTTAGATAAAATTTTAAAAGTCCAAAATAGGGTTATGATTTCACTTTACTGAAATTTAGCCCACTTTCACTCAAAAACAACAAAAGATAAGATTTTTAAATTTTGACGGTTGAAAACAGAATAAAGAACAAAAATATCACACTCAAATCACCATTAATTGAAAAATGTTGGGTAATTTTACAAAATTTAGAGCCAGAAAAAACACAGCGTAGAAAAATCATTGTGGAGTCATAGCGCTAAAGTCATTACTGGTAATGTTTACCAGTCTATCTCAAAGATATCTCTTGATATCTTCGCGCAACTGCAATCTTGGCCATTCAAATTTCCCGTCTAGACTGATATCATGCGATAAGAGTCCACCGTGTTTAGCAGAGCATTCATAAACTCAGATGAGGTGATTAGGGTCTCGACGTCTGAAGTTGATAGATGATCGGTGTTTGCGTATAACTAAGTTAGGTTCATGGAGTGGAATCAAAGATAAACACTATCATTGACAACTTAGTGGGCGAATCTTGATTCAGGACTTCTGCTTTTAAGTAGACAGTTTCAACTTATATTTACAGTTGAATACTTGGTGGTAATTCAAACTAATAGTTATAGTTGGATACTTGATGCTTATCCAATTTAAGCATCTTGAGAGCTCCCTCAGATCTTGGAAGCTCCCTCGAACATTGTCTCTGTTGTATGATAGTTGTTTGTTCTCTTGTTGAAGGAGATTACTGTTGTAGTTTCGAAATAATTGAAACAGATTTGATCAGGATGTCAATTTTGTAAAGAATATGATGGTAATAGTTCATGATCTGATCCCAATGAATGAATATATTGTTAGTTCAATGAAAACAAGATGGTTTTCCACCTGATGAGTTTTCTTCTGCAAGTTTACTTAAATTTATATTATGTTGTACTTGGACATGAATAAATTGCCGAGTTAGAATGAACAGATTAATATTCATTTCAAACTTTCTAAAATTATAAGACAGAGACCACGACCATAAATACAGATACATACAAAAAATCATTTGATTACTTAGCTCCAAAAATGTGAATTAAAATTAAACCAACTGAGGAAAGTTTGAGGTTAAAACGTTTATTAGAAAATTATATCAAGCAATTTCTCATGAGTATAGTTGCTGAAAATTGGATCAGATCGTTGGGCTAATGGCACTTTACATATATTTTTTGTTCAAGATTTATTTTTTCTGTTATTTTTTTCGAAAGATTTTTTTTTTGATTAAGTGAGTATCGGGCTTGACTCACTCTAATATTTGTTAAAATCAAGTTTGGTAACCCCAACACAATTTTCATTACAGGGGTACCTTATTATTGTTTCTTGTACCATACAGTATGGTAGGCGGCTAATTATGTAGCAGTATAATTGTGTAACATAGAAATGTTGGGTATTATATTGTATTGTTTCGTTTTTTAAAAGAAATATGATTTTTTTCATTTTTGATATTAGTTTTTTTTATGAGCATAAGTAGTTGGAAAATGTGGCTAATGACTTTTGGTTATATTATTATTATGACTGCATATGGCGATGTTTAAATGAGAAATATTCCTTTGTATACTCACATTGTTATATTTGAGCCTTAGCATTTGATAAATATGGATAATAGCTTGGAACCTTTGTTTTGTTTTTTTTCTTGTAATATTGTACTGTTGTTTATGAGAAACAATAAATTCTATTCTATTTGCCAACCTCGATAGGAGAGGAAGAATCTACTTTGTTCGAGAAAACCTATCGGGAAAATTTCTTGTTCAGAAGGTTTTTCACTCAATTCTCTGTTGATGAAGCTTGGAAATAATTTCTTCAGTAAATGAAGCTTTATCCAAAGTCTACATTTTCCGTTTTCCTATTGGCCAATACTTATGATCAACAGTACAATGAAAAACATGGAATTGATGTTGTTTCTCATAGAAAAAAACACTATATAATAGCTTTGTTGTTGTTTGGTCACTGTGCATCACAGTGAATATTAAAACAACACTCAGTATTAGTGATGACAGGAGGTGATTTCACTTCTGACAGTGAATATTAAAACAACACTCAGTATTAGTGATGACAGGAGGTGATTTCACTCCTGAAGAGGAGCTTCATCAGCCTGACACCAGGGGCCCCTGCTTTCTGAGGGTTGGACTGTGTGGCCAAAATGTGTAAAAACATTGAGTTCTATTTGAAATTGATAGAATTAGATTTGTCGTTTTTGAGGTGTTTGAAAATTTCATATTGTTCAATTGTGTTGAGTCTCTGGTTTTTTGGAAGATGTGTAGTATTTTAATATCTGTTTATATGTATTTGTGAGTGTGTTCTGTATCTATTAAATTGTGTGTTCTGCATATGTGGATTGCATAATAGATCAATACAACAAGTATTGTCTATTTTATGTAGGAAATGGTAATGAGATGAGGCAGAATATTGATAAAAATTTTTGCCCAGGAAATGATGAGCGAAGGCAGATTCTTGATTTAAAAATGTATAATTGTTGTCTAGGACAATGTGTGTTCAGTACTCATGTTGTTTATTATTATTTATTTGGTTAGCACAAACAATACCGTACAATGATCGAGAAAGAAAGAACAGGTTATTGCCTAAAACTTTTTCAATTTCCTAATTTAGTTTCAAATTGACCAAATATTATACATAGGTCATGTCCATTTCAATTTATACACCAAATCACAATCTGAGAATATAGATTAGAATAAATCAAACAATTTTTAATTTGGATAGATTGATAGTAGAACTTTCGTAAAAACATGAAACAAACTTTAAATTCACAAAATAAAGAATGAAACCACTTAAATTTTGAGCTCAAAAATATCACGTTCACCTTAGCTACATAACAGCTGCTTCATGTTGTGAACACACAATCATTCTTGTATGTTCATAACATACCACAAACTGAAGTGATTATTTGTGAAATTTGTGAGGAGTGTTTAAGAGTTCAATCTCAATGACTAATGATACATATTATTATAATTGATGCATATAGATAGAAGGAAAGATTTAGATAGTAATAATTTATGATCTATTGTAAGAGTTTTCAAACTTTACTTTGAAGAAAGAGCTAATATCTAATTCACAATTATCAACATTCACTCCTAATAACGAGGAAATTGGATGGCCTCAGGTTATCTACTCAGCTTCATCAATTTCTTTTTTCAAACAAGACCAATCACTTATTCTCTCTCTCTTTCTTTCTCACACTCTCTCTGTCTCTATCTTATCGTCTTACTTACCTCATCACACTCTCTCTCACTTACCCTCAGCAACTCAACAACTTTTTCCATACAGGGCTCTCCCTCAATCTCCCTTTTTTACTCTGTGAGATAACGAAACAGTCCTCAAGTTCGTTTTTTCCCGCTCAAAATAAAATTCGAGCTATCAACGCGCGCAAAACTCTATTTTGCAATTAAGCTAATAGCTGCAAGCCTGCGAGCTGTAATTTTACGGCTGGTATGAGCGGTGGGGAATTTTTCCAGCGGTTGGGTTCGACCCAAAAAAATTCCTTGTGATAAAAGTTGTCAGCGAGCTTCACTGAATTTCCGTGGAATTTTTGTAATAACCGATCCACTAAAGGGAGTTCTAAATGGATTCAATGTTAAATCTGGGTCAGTCTTGTATGCTGAAAAATAACTAATATGAGTTGAATAATCGACTAGTTGATATTTACTGAAGGTCGATTGTTACAATTGTTTGAATCTTTTCTCTCTAAGGAGTGGTGAGAGGAAAAGTGGTGAAGTCAAAAATTTGAAGTCTATTTTCGATTGACTTGAATTGAATCCTGAAGCGTCATTCTGTGACATGGAAAAGTGAAGTAAGCCTGCCTAACTCATAACCGTTTATATATGGTATCTAGGTGGCAGTGGAAAAATCTATGTAACAGATCAGCTCATAAGTTTAGAGGCATAGTGGATGATATAAACACATGTCTATTTTTACTTTCCTTGCCCTACTACCATAGGTAAGGAAAGTATTGCTTTCCAAAAAAAATTAAGGTACCCCAATTTCAAGTTTTCTATACGTTTCAAGGTCCCCTGAGTCCAAAAACATGATGTTTGGGTGTTGGTCTGTGCGTGTGTGTGTGTATGTGTGTGTGTGTGTGTGTGTGTGTGTGTGTGTGTGTGTGTGTGTGTGTGTGTGTGTGTGTATGTGTGTGTGTGTGTGTGTGTATGTGTGTATGTGTGTATGTCTGTGAACACGATAACTCCATTCCTAATTAACCGATTGACTTGAAATTTTAAACTTAAGGTCCTTATACCATGAGGACCCGACAATAAGAAATTCAATAAAATTCAATCCAAGATGGTGGAAAAAATGGCGGATAATTACTAAAAAACCATGCTTTTCACGATTTTCTCAAAAACGGCTCCAACGATTTTCTTTAAATTTATACAATGGATAGCTATTTATAAGCCCTATCAACTGACATGAGTCTCATTTCTGGGAAAATTGCAGGAGCTGCGTAATATTCTCGAGAAAAATGGCGGATAATTACTAAAAAACCATGTTTTTCACGATTTTCTCGAAAACGGCTTTAACGATTTTCTTCAAATTCATACCATTGATAGCTATTTATAAGCCCTATCAACTGACATGAGTCTTATTTCTAGGAAAATTGCAGGAGCTGCGTAATATTCTCGAGAAAAATGGCGGATAATTACTGAAAAACCATGTTTTTCACGATTTTGTCAAAAATTACTCGACTGATTTATTTCAAATTCATACTCCGTATAGTTATTTATCAGCCCCATCAACTGGCATGAGTCTCCTCTCTGGGAAACTAATGGGGGGTTCACCCCATCCTTGAGAAATGTACTCTGTAACCTCCTTCTCGTGCATGAGGTAGGTAGGTAGAGCAGTCTATAAAAATAACATATAGTCGAGATATTTCATCTGTAGAACAGCTGTTTTGACGACTTTTGAAAATCATCGGATTTCACAATTTACACATAGGAAAAAGTACTCTGAAAACAGTAATTATATACACACATATACAGTAGTCCGATCGTAGTTTCAAATAATTATGTTGCCGCCAATCGTCATTATGTTATTTCTCTAAATTATTATCGTTTAAGAATGAGGCTCCCAGTTCAATGAGCAAGGAAAGTTGTGTGAGTGTACCACACCAGATTTTTTTTTAACAGCATAAACTTACACCACTTTTCCTCTCACCGGCTCCTCTTAATAATTAAGGAAGATGATCTTAAGGCTCGAACAGAACTAGTATAGGAGTATCAATGTGGAGTAACCAGAACACGAACACACTGTTTTGACACACATTTGTTCAGAAATTAAATGCAGGTTTGATTGAACTTTTCAGTTTTGATTGACTATGTGATGAGTCTGGTTCTTAACAAGTTCTAAAATATGAAACATATTTTATTTGGTTTTCTACTTATCCTAATTATAAACTCCTAGTTTACATAATTATATTTTGGACTCAAAATTAGACAAAACTTATGAAGTGATTAACATCGCATATTCTTGGACAATTTCTATCCAAATTTGGGAAAGGAAATTTTTTTGGCTTTAAGTCTTTTTTTTCCAAATCATTCATAGTTGAGAATTATATTGTATGTATAAATCTGTATGAATAGCTCTCTACAAGATTTAATTAGAAGTAATAAAAGGATTTATATAAGAGATAAGAGATAAAATGGAAAACATATGATGGGTGAGAACATGATATGGTGACTTTTTTGTGAATTTTCTCATCTATATAATAAGAGAGAGTAGGGTTGTGTTTGTTCGTGTGTTCGTTTGTTCGTTTGTTCGCATCAAAACATGTCAACTTGTGGATTGCATACCGGAAAAACGGGAATGATATAGATCTCCAAATTTTGCAAATAGATTCTAAAAATATCAATCTCGTGCACCTGGAAGCCCAAATTTTAATTTTCCTTCTAGATTTTTCAGAATTAATGTTTAAATTTCATTAATGGTACATTCGATTTCATTAAAAAATCACCAAATCACATGGTCGAAATTAGAAAAGGAACATATGTTTCTATATTGCTTTCTACCTGAAAAACATAGTTTTGAAACTTCGTTTTCCTGATGCAATGTTTAGGCCTACACGTGGCATGGATTATTAATTTTTCAGCTAGAACAATTTTTGAAACAAAGTGCTAAATAAACGTCTACAGCTTCATCAATGCTGTATCGGCAATATGAAAACGCATGCATTTAATATGTCTTTCAATGGAAGTTTTGTTATTTACATAAAGAAATCATATTCTTCCATTCTTATTCAATTAAAATTTCAAAATTATCCGAGCCCTGATTGAATGATTGACTCACTGTACATAGGCCTATTTTGAATTCTTCTAGATTTCATCACGTCAAGTTTTAAGAAAGACCCTTGCGAAGCACGGGTGACCTGCTAGTTCATTATACGCAAAACATTATTATCGTTAAGGTGCGTACTTGCAAATACACTAAGTATTTGCATTTTCATGTATCTTCATTTGTACAGAAACAGTGAGATACAGATCTGATATAATAAGCATAGAATCAGCTGACGAAAAGTGTACGTGGCGCATAAGTCTGTACACATCTTTTCATTACAAAACGAAAAATACTATCCACTTCTTAATTAAAAACGTTCTTGTTATCAACAAAATCACTCCGTTTATCCTTTTTATCACAACCTGTCATTTGTATTTGCATTTTCATGCATTTTCATTTGTACATGAACAGGAAGATACAGATATAATAAGCATAGAGTCAGCTGACGAAAAGTGGTCGTGGCGCATAAGTCTGTACACATCTTTTCATTACAAAACACTATCTACTTCTGAATTGGAAACGTTCTTGTTAGCAACAAATATCACTCCGTTTCTCCTTTTTATCACAACCTCACCTTTGTAAAATTTGTGAAGCAGTTCAAAGATTTCCCATGATTAGAATAGGATTAAATATTCAGTGTTAATTATGTGAGAGAACGAAAAGTTTGAGAGGATTGTAATGAGAGCTGAGCAGAAGAGAATTGAAAAAGTTTTCTCACCTGGATAAACTTGGCCGTAGGTGGAAAGCATCTTGAGTAACATGATTTCTTTTTCTTGGGGGGACGCTCCAACTCCTGAAAAACAACGGAAACTTTTTTATTGCTCTGATTTTCAACGAAACAACATACTGACTTGTGAAGGATACCAGAAAAGGTGTTAAAATACAGTGAAAATGTATGAGAGTTTGTTACATTCCAGTTGTAATCATGGTGCATGTTCCGACTCAAAGCCTTTGAGTATCATGCAATCGAAAAGAATCAAATTCAAATTCAAATCAAATTTATTCTCTTCAACACTTCAACACAAAATTTTTGTATATTGCACAGCACAACAGTAGATACAGTACTACTACAACATAACATAAAATTCATAAGCATAGCATAATAAAGACTATAGTAACAATAGTAACAATTTGTTGCTCTGTACAAAATACAGAATATGACAGCAATGAGAAATACCCTTACATAGGCTATTGCCTGTGAGTAAGGGTGAATCTGGATTGAAATGATTAAGATGAGACTTGTATGAGAACTTAACAGGTAAGGATAGTAAAGAAATAAAGAGATTCGAAATTTAGTTTCATTGAAAAATAAAATTTACCGGAGCTTGAGAACGTCCACTAGTTAGTAGCCTACTTGCTGCATTTAGAATAAGTTGGGTATAAAACTCTATAACCTATTAACTGAGCTAATGATATTTTCGGTTCCATCCGTACCTATTTCGTTTAGCCAAAGATTCACAATTTTTTTGTACACTACCAAAGATGCTGCATCAAATTCTCTGAGTTTGTTGGGAATATTCCTGAAAAGCATATGAACTATGTAATAAATGTTTGTGGATGAATATGTTTTGTTAATTCTAGGTGCTATTATTCCTGAAATTGTAGCTATTCGGGTGGGATATGTGTGGGTATTTCTAATGAAAATATCAGTATGGTGCTTATACATATGAATTAGTGCATTTTTCACAAAATGATATCCAAAACATTAAAGTCTTTATACAGGTCATGTGAGTTGGATCTACTGTCTCTCTTCAATGCTACTCTCAAAACAGCTTTCTGTGCTACTTTTAAAGGTTCCAAATTAGTTTTATAGCATCCACCCCATGAGATTATACCACCCTGTATTAGTGACTGAACGTATGCAAAACATATGTTCCTGAGTTCCTTCAGATTTAATATGTTATTGAGCTTGTAGAACAAGAATATAGCCTTACGAACTCTGTTTCTGTATAGAATCAATTGACCAATCACAAAAATTATAATTATACCATTATAGATTGACAAAAAAATTGAAGATTTAAAAAAGAAATGAGTATAATAATCTCAATCCATACTCTATATGATCATATCAAACGATGTTGAAATATTCATATTTTTGTTTCATAGTGGAGATTATCAGCACGTGCCAGCAGAGCAATCTACTATATGCATCATTTAAACATGAATTTATGTATTAAAAATCTGGTGTGGCGCACTCACACAACTTTCCTTGCCGTTATGAAAATTGATCACGTGACGCTAGTGTTCCCGCGCATAAAAGTCTACTATTCAAAGATCCAAGACAGCTGGTGACAAGACAATAACGCTGGAGACATACGAGGTCTGCTATCTCTTCTTAGTGAATCATTTAATAAAATCAACAGTTGCCAACAGTTTGCAATTGAAATAATAACATTTCCTCGAATTTCGTGCTTATTTTCAATTTTAGGTAAAAATGTTACTGAACATTAATTGTAGAGATTTTCATGCTTAATTTTTTCCACTCAAAATTTTTTGTTTAAATTTTATCTGCATACTTTTTTTTAAATTTACTTTGCATAGATGGGGCGCAGCTCCTGAAATTTTTACAGATATGGGACTAGTGGCAGTTGATAGACCTTATCAATGACTATTTTGGGTATAAATTTGATCAAAATCGTTGGAGCCGTTTTCGAGAAAATCGCGAAAAACTTTGTTTTTGACAACATTTTCGCCAATTTAGCCGCCATCTTGAATTGGATTAGTTCGAAATTGTTCGTGTCGGATCCTTATAGGGGAAGGACCTTAAGTTCTGAATTTCAAATCATTCCGTTATTTGGGAGATGATATATCGTGTACACAGACGCACATACACACACACACCACACACACACACACACACCACACACACACACACACACACACACACACACACCACACACACACACACACACACAACACACACACACACACACACCACACACACACCACACACACACACACACACCACACACCACACACACACACACACACACACACACACACACACACACACCACACACACATACAGAGCAATACCCAAAAACCACTTTTTGGACTCAGGGGACCTTGAAACGGATAGAAATTTAGAAATTGGGGTACCTTAATTTTTTTCGGAAAGCAATACTTTCCTTACATATGATAATAGGGCTAGGAAAGTAAAACTACTATATTGCTGTACTATGTGGTGCCAGTTATACAATTTCAATTGAAAGGCGCTTCTATTACAAACGTTGTCGAACTGCCACAATCATAGTTTATAATATATCAAGATACCAATATCGGTTGTTAAACGATCACAACTGATAAACCAAAAAAAACTGAAGCTATAAACCATACACTATAGTATCGAGTAAGCGATGTGATTGGCGGACCGAGTGGCAAGGTGAACGTCTGTGATTGGCCTAGATAAGCCACTCCCACAATAAACGGGTAACACTTCTACAACCAAGCGGGGTTATTGGACTACCCCAACCCACATTTTGTCTATTTTTTGTAGATAATGTTAATGTATTTCATCGAAACTTTGAGTAATAGTTAAAAACATATCACTTTTGTTATTTTATCATAAAATCATTTCATTCCTCTTATTTTTGAAATTATTAGCAGATTTATTTTTGGGATAACTCTATTACCCTACTTGGTATTCCGTGCCATGCTATTTTCTTGTATATTTCATCCATCAACAGAATACATAAGTTATCAATTTAATGTTCGATCTTTATTTTTTTGCCAAACCTGATTCACTTGAAATCTAAATTGAAAAAATTGCTTCTCTATAACCATAATTTAATTATTTGACACATTTCTCCTACAACAATATGATAGAATGCTCAATTTTGTTGTCCTGTCAGTTTCTGATTGGAAACATATTTTTCAAAAAAAGAATTTCATTATTAATTATATTATTAGCTTTTGTAATGCATTTAATCGATGAATTAATGGGTTACATATAAAATAGTTATATAGAACAGAAATCTTGTTGGGGTAACCCAGTTACCCCACTTGGTATTTCGTGAATGTGGAAAAACGTTGGTAGTAGAAGCGTTAATACTTACGTCACAGAAATGGCGGCTTAAGGTAGACGCACACAGATCGTCATCGGACGGACGGCACGCATCGGACTGATCGGATTATTAGATTTGATGCATTGTTTTCAATTGGAGTGCGCATACCTATCCGCATCCGTATTGGTATGCGCATTCCAATTGAAAACAATGCATCAAATCTAATCATCCGATGCGTGCCGTCCGTCCGATGACGATGTGTGTGCGCCTACCTTCATTGTGGAAGTGTTTCAAGCCAATGATGTCAGACGTTCGTTCACCTTTATTGGTCGATCATCTACCAATCATATCGCTGGTTTAATAGGCATAATGTACTGCTGAACTGTTCTTTAGTTTTCGTTCAGAGGAGATGAAACGATGTTGTGACTAAAACTAATACCAATAATAAGTATAATTGATTTGACAGAGGGATTCTAAATGAACACATTCAAATTCAAAATTAATCAGTTGGAAAACGTCAATTGATTTTATTTCTTCCAATGGATGTAATTTTCAATAGGCTTATGATTGGATTTATACTTTCCTTGTCCTATTATTTGGTGAGGAAAGTATCGCTTTCCGAAAAAATTAAGTGGGCCTACCCAAATTCCTAAATTTCTATACGTTTCAAGGTCCCCTGAATCCAAAAAGTGGTGTTTTATCCTCTAATTACTCATCAAACGGTATCAGATGAGAAGCATATCACTTCAGAATTAGGCAGTACTCTTTTTTTAACCATCTATTGTATCAAGTACACTCATTGAACCTTCAGCAAGAGATCTGCTTAAAATTGTTCATATCCCAGTTAATAAAACAGTCCACATATTATAGGTGATTCATGAAGCAATAATAATTTATGTAATGGAGCAATAATACTATCTTAAAAATTATTTCTCACCAAAATCTCTTGAAACATTTCTATAACCATTCCTATCTCCATTGATGTTATGTTATTCCTACAAGATCTTTCGAAAAAACTTGAGCACAAGCAATTCTCGAAATCCTTGGCGATGACCTCCACTCCAGCATATTTGCACATTCTCAGACTCCATCCTCTGCAACATGACTTCCATTACCAGCACATCCCGCCCACACAACGCTAACATATTCCCAACACCCGCATCATCTACATTCAACAAAGTTTTGTCTCGCCTCTATTTTTGCCGATATTTTAGCAAATTCGTGCTTTTTCAAACACCTTCGAGTATTTTGTTTATTCATTTTGGAGTATATTCATTAGTATAATCAGTACTTAAATCTTGGTTGATGATTCAAAGACAAAATATTTTGAGAGTGAATCTAGAATATACCAGAATATGTGGTCACGAGGTAAACTTACTTGCGAACCGTAACTTTACTTGCGAACCTAAAAAAATTAGCCTTTGAACTGATGTCCACAAACAAACCAATAAATAACTAAAACGTCTCCTATTCAACCAATGCTGGCATTCAAAGTGGATCACACAATATCAAAAACGTTCCTGTTTTTGAAATTGAAAGCAGCTCTAATTAATCGCTGTTGCTTTCATTGTTCATTCTACAATGGGAATTCAAACGGATGATTTTTTGGAATGTGATCACAGCTAATTATTACTGAACAGATAAATTGAGCACGGCTAATTAGATAACTGATTCATGTGAACACGAGGTACTACTGAATCGAGAAATTCGTTCACTGCTTTAAAAACGGAGCAACAAAGGATTGTTTGCAGAGACAGGTGAAACGGACAGTTTTGCATCAGAGTAATTTGAACTGCAGAATGAGTTGATTTTCATTTAACGTTTTTATTTCATTAAGACATAATTTATTGTAATTCTTTATCTTTATCAATTATTTAATGCATGGATTATCATAATCATCATCATATTAACAAGGATCAGATTATTTAACTATTATTTTACGAAAATCCTAAATAAATGCTATACATCACCCCGAAAACTTCTGCTACTGCAGACATTGACAACAGGGTCAACAGCTAAATGGAAATTCGATGAGAACTACTATCCAAAAATTAGTTGCCAGCCCGGGAATCGAACCCGGTACCTCCAATTGCCAGTCAGGAATGCTTACCCTTACACCAAACTGACAATCTCTGGATAGCAGCGCTCATTTTATACGAAGCCATAGCGGCCAACCAGTTACAGATGGAATTAAATAGAGAATGCATTTATTCAAATGCTAATTAATATATAACTATTATTCAATCCAGAGATTGTCAGTTTGGTGTAAGGGTAAGCATTCCTGACTGGCAATTGGGAGGTACCGGGTTCGATTCCCGGGCTGGCAACTAATTTTTGGATAGTAGTTCTCATCGAATTTCCATTTAGATGTTAACCCTGTTATCAATGTCTGCAGTAGCAGAAGTCTTTGGGGTGATGTACAGCATTTATTTATGATTTTCGTTAAATATTAGTTATTTATATTAATTAGCATTTGAATAAATGCATTCTCTATTTAATTCCATCTGATCAGATTATTGCCAGTGACAACAAGTAAATTCAAGGGCGGGTTCCGAGTTCGGGATTTAGCTGAGTCCTAGACATTGAACAGCTGGAGTCAGAAAATCGGCTTTCCAAAACGGGGCGTAGTCGCAGTTTTTATAACAGTAGTCGTAGTTTTTATTTCCTCATTTCTATAATAATTGGGAACGTTCTCTCTTGACGAAATTAGACATTCCTGAATAATTCAAAATAGCTGAAACTTTACAATATTTTATCTTTATTTTATTTTGTGTTCAATTTTCTAGTTTTTCGAAATTTAATTCAAACGTGACTTCGACTACGCCCCGTTTTGGAAAACCAATTTTCAGACTCCAGCTGTTTAAAGTCTAGGACTTAGCTAAATCCCGAGCTCGGAAACCGGCCCTAAGGCCCTGAATTATGATATCTCTATAATATATAAAGTTGCGAAGATTTCATTATACTACTGTTCTAAATCATGAATGGATGATAATATTGTATGATGTACCTTCCTATTCTCATAATTCTTTTCATTCCTATAAAAGTTCTATATACTTGTATAAATCCTTTCTTAATATTATCCAGTTTCTGTTTGTGTGAACTATTGATTCTCAGTGATGCTTTTTTGGCATAAAGATGTAAGCCTCAATATGTTTTAATTTTTCTGATGTGATAGAAAATAAATAAATAATTCATTTGTTATGTCAAACATGACAAAGGTTTTTAAGGAAAACTGTTAATCATTTGTTGAATAAAGATAATATATTATGTAATCTTAAATGACATGTTTTATGTTTACAATATTATTATTGTGAACGTGATATTTTCAAGCTCAAAATTGATGTGTTTTTATAGAATTATTCTGTGAATCTGAAGTTTGTTTTATGTTTTTACGGAAGTTTTATTGTTAATCTATCTAAATTTACAATTGTTTGTTTTATTCTGATTTGTAAATTCAGATTGATGATTTAATGTATAAATTGAAATTGACATAACCTACATAATATTTGGACAATTTAAGAAAAAATTGAAGAAGTTTTGGGCAATAGCCTGATTTTTCTTTTCCGACTACTGTATTGTTTACTTTATCCAATAAATAAATGAATAAATACTATCAGCAATACATAAATATCTTCTCGATAGCAATTCTGTTCTCTATTTCTCTCGAATCTCCCACTGAAATCTCTGTTTGCTAACTTTTTTTTCAAATTTGTAGTGAAGATAAAACATGAAACATAGTTACTAAGTTGGATTCTATGACGGAGAGAAATAATTTCCTTTCTCCAGCATTCACGATACAGAAAATACGATGCTCCGGATAAAGCTATGAATGACTGAGAAGAAATCTGTTCAAATGTATCAGAAAGTTTTTGAGATGTACTGAGGACATATTTCATAACGAATCGTATCTTGTCTTGCCTGTGGGGGAAACCTATCTATCCCTATACGCGAGGACAGCCCTTTGACTTGAAATATGATCCTATCTTGACTTCACACAAACACACTAACACACACTTGCAAGCTCTCAACTTTTTCATTTACCATTTCCCTATCTCTTCTACTAATTTTATTCTCCCCTCCTTTTATCAGCGTAATTTCAATTTCAATTTCAATTTATTTCAATTTCAATACACATCTCATCAAATACAAAATTCATATATATATATTTTTGATCCCTCTAGCTTTAAGCTATTTGAGGAATATTAAAAAAAAATACTAAAAACATTTACTATGTTGCAATAACTTACATAATAAGCAAATATGAATATATAATATATTAAATAAATGTTATTAACAAAGCAAATTAGAAATTCATAAATAATTACTTATAATAAAATGTAAAACCTTCCCATATAACTATTAAATGATCGCTAGTCTGACGAAACTATTGTGTTACCTATAATGTTACCATGATTAATGTGGAATAGGTAACTCCATGCCCTTTCGTTTAGGTTCTATTATGTAAGAAATACAATATCTTACCAGAATGCTCATATTTTTCTGTGGTACTATTCTAACTTCCAACCAAGAGGTCGAATTCTAATGAATGATATTTTCAATCAAAATTCGGGAATGGAATAGTAAGGGGTATAAGCCTGTTTTTCCATTTCCAGTCACTAAGAGCCGGTTTTAAGCTAACCTCGGGATTTAGCTGAGCTCGGGATTAAGCTAAAGTTCTAGACTTTAAGCAGCTGGATTCAGAAAATTGGCTTTTTGATAGTGGTCGTAGTTTTTAAGACAATCTTTATTTTTTCATTTCTATAATTATTGGAAAGTTTTTTCCTCAACAAAATGAAACATTCCTGAATAATTCAAAATAGCTGAAACTTTACACTATTCTCTCTTCATTTTATTTCGTGTTCAATTTTATAGTTTTTCGAAGTTTAATATAAATGTGGACTGCGACTGCGCCCTGTTTCGGGAAGCCAAATTTCTGACTCCAGCTGTTTGAAGTCTAGAGCTTGGAGCTAGATCCGGAGCTCAGAATCCGGCCCTAAGTGGTTATGTGTTATTGTGTCTATTGAATAAATAAAAATTTCTGGGAAATCAGATTGACGTTGAAGCAGCACCCACAGGCTGTAATTCCAGCTTAGAGTGTTTGGAGTAGCTTATAGCTTGCTGGCTTCTGATTGGTCTGAAGCTCAAAACAACTGGCCAATGACGTTCGCCAGTAGGCGGTACTAAATACGCTACGTCGTTCCCTCTACTAATCATGATGCATCATTCACAAATCCACCAGTCAAAGTACAATATGGAACATGAGGTCCACTCCCAAAAATAAGACAACATGAGATTATAGAAAATTATGAGTTATAACAGTGATCTTCATTTCCCTTTTAGAATAATTCAATGATGAGTTCAGCCATTTTAAATATTTTTTGTGATCGTGAAGGAAGATTTTTGTTTAAATTTGTATTTTGAAATTAATTGATCCGATAAATTCAAAATTATTGTAGTACATACATTTTTTGGACTCAAAATAGTGTGTGAATTAAGTTATCATTTTTACTTAACCTCTTGACTGTGTATTCCAAATTAAGGTTTGAAGCAGTTTTGGGCGAATGCCTGTTGTTTTTACCTGCATTGTATCTATTGTCTATGGATGAATGAAATTACTTATTACAAATGTCATTCACTATTCTCTGTCGGAAATATGGTCAATAAAATCAATTCACTCAAAGTTCGTTTAATATCTTTGGAATTTCAGTGATTTAATCTTCAAAGTTGAATTGATTTTAATTCTTATTTATCCATCAATAAAAATCGTCTCTCCATTCGACATTCATTATTTTCTCATATGGGATATTCCAAAGCACTAATAATATATTCACATCCTCTTGACAGAAAATAGCATTTTAAACAAATTAGAAGTTCAACAAAAAGCCTAATTTTATTGTCATTTTTCTTTAGTGCTATGTTTGATATAAATAAAATATAAATCTTAGTACCCTTTCAAATTATTTTATCACAACATGTTTCGGACATTAATGCCATTTTCAAAAATATAAATAAGCCTAATTATTATGATAAGATTCAATGAGTCTACTATTATCTCCACTTCATAATATTTTCAACTCCTAAACATGACCCTAAAACGAAATTAACACTATGTAGTCCAAAGGACTTTATGTGTCATTAGTGAAAAGCTATGGTAAACGTTACACAAAATTAGTAACCAACATACATTCACACAGACAACAATACTCATACATTGGCAACAGTCTGATATCTTGCTAAAAATGTATGATAGAACTGTAACTCAGATCGAAGATAAAAAACCTTGATAAGTATTGGAGAAGCAGAGTTGTATTATCAACATTTCAAAAAACCACTATAGAAAATTCAGCAGCAGCAACTCAAATTTTAAAAAGTTCCTATCTTTCCTATCCTATTTCCCACTTCTAACAGTAGTAAATGTTCTTGACAAAAGGAACCTCTAGATTAAAGAATAGCAAACTCATACCATATTGAGAAACCAGCAGTAGAGAGTTGACCTCGAGAATAGTCCCAAGGAAAAAATGACGTCATCCCAGGCACCTATATCGTATTTCTAAAATCAATATCGCCTCTCTCACTCTGCTTGAGCGAATCTTATTGATGAGCAATAATCAATAAGAGGCAGGCCGGAGGCTGTCGACTGATGCTGCTGCTGCTGATGCTGATGATGATGCGGATGATGAATGAGCGTCATCAGAGCATCAATTCATCATCAGTATTGCCAGTTTTCTGGCGGATTCTACGAAATGTATTTATTATCCAGACAAATTGGAAAATAGCAACCATTTCGAATTAATCTTGAGCCCTCTCTCGACGATAAACGAGATTTCTCCACAATATTAAAAAAAACACACCATAATTAACGATAAACCACATTTCCCGTTTGAGAATTTGTATGGTTTCAAGGTCCCCTGAGTCCAAAAAGTGATTTTTGGGTATTGGTCTGTATGTGTGTGTGTGTGTGTGTGTGTGTGTGTGTGTACACGATATCTCATCTCCCAATTAACGGAATGACTTGAAATTTGGAACTTAAGGTCCTTACACTATAAGGATCCGACACGAACAATTTCGATCAAATTCAATTCAAGATAGCGGCTGAAATGGCGAAACTGTTGTCAAAAACAGGGTTTTTCGCGATTTTCTCGAAAACGGCTCCAACGATTTGATCAACTTCATACCTAGAAAAGTCATTAATAAGCTCTATCGACTGCCACAAGTCCCATATCTGTAAAAATTTCAGGAGCACCGACCCATCTATGCAAAGTTTGATTTTAGATTCCCAATTATCAGGCTTCAGATACAATTTGAACGGAAAAATTCATGTGGAAAAGATTGAGCATGAAAATCTCAACAATTAATTTTCAGTAACATTTTCACATAAAATTTAAAATAAGCTTGAAAATCGATAAAATGTGATTATCCAATTGTAAACTGTTGGCAACTGTTGATTCCATAAAATGATTCACTATGAAGAGATAGCAGACCTCGTATGTCTCCAGCGTTATTGTCATGTCACCAGCTGACTCAGATTTTTGTTTATATTAGTAGACTTGAGATGCGCGGGAACACTAGCGTCAGGTGATCAATTCTCATAACGGCAAGGAAAGTTGTGTGAGTGCGCCACACCAGATTTTTCCATTTCCAGTCACTAAGAGCCGGTTTTAAGCTAACCTCGGGATTTAGCTGAGCTCGAAATTAAGCTAAAGTTCTAGACTTTAAGCAGCTGGATTCAGAAAATTGGCTTTTTGATAGTGGTCGTAGTTTCTATGATAATCTTTATTTTTTTCATTCATATAATTGGAAACGTTTTTCCTCGACGAATTGTAACATTCCTGAATAATTAAAAAAGCTGAAAATTAACACTATTTTCCCTTCATTTTATTTCGTGTTCAATTCTATAGTTTTTCGAAGTTCAATATAAATGTGGACTGCGACTGCGCCCTGTTTTGGGAAGCCAATTTTTTGACTCCAGCTGTTTTAAGTCTAGAACTTAGCTAGATCCGGAGCTCAGAAACCAGCCCTAAGTAATCATTTTTTGTTATTGTCTCTGTTGAATGAATAATAAACAATGCTGGGAAATCAGATTGACGTTGAAGCAGCACCCACAGGCCGTAATTTCAGCTAACAGTGTTTGGAGTAGCTTATGGCTTGCTGGCTTCTGATTGGTCTGAAGCTCAAAACAACTGGCCAATGACGTTCGCCAGTAGGCGGTCCTAAATAGGCTACGTCGTTCCCTCTACTAATCATGATGCATCATTCACAAATCCACCAGTCAAAGTACAATATGGAACATGAGGTCCACTCCCAAAAATAAGACAACATGAGATTATAGAAAATTATGAGTTATAACAGTGACCTTCATTTCCCTTTCAGAATAATTCAATGATGAGTTCAGCCATTTTAAATATTTTTTGTGATTGTGAAGGAAGATTTTTGTTTGAATTTGTATTTTGAAATTAATTGATCCGATAAATCCAAAATTATTGTAGTACATACATTTTTTGGACTCAAAATAGTGTGTGAATTAAGTTATCATTTTTACTTAACCTCTAGACTGTGTATTCCAAATTAAGGTTTAAAGCAGTTTTGGGCGAATGCCTGTTGTTTTTACCTGCATTGTATCTATTGTCTATGAATAAATGAAATGAAATTATAACTTATTACAGATTTCATTCACTATTCTCTGTCGGAAATATGGTCAATAAAATCAATTCACTCAAAGTTCGTTTAATATCTTTGGAATTTCAGTGATTCAATCTTCAAAGTTGAATTGATTTTAATTCTTATTTATCCATCAATAGAAATCGTCTCTCCATTCGACATTCATTATTTTCTCATATAGGATATTCCAAAGCTCTAATAATATATTCACATCCTCTTGACAGAAAATAGCATTTTAAACAAATTAGAAGTTCAACAAAAAGCCTAATTTTATTGTCATTTTTCTTCAGTGCTATTTTTGATATAAATAAAATATAAATCCTAGTACCCTTTCAAATTATTTTATCACAACATGTTCGGACATTAATGTCATTTTCAAAAATATAAATAAGCCTAATTATTATGATAAGATTCAATGAGTCTACTATTATCTCCACTTCATAATATGTTCAACTCCTGAACATGACCCTAAAACGAAATTAACACTATGTAGTCCAAAGGACTTTATGTTAGACTATTCTATTGAGTGAAAAGCTATGGTAAACGTTACACAAAGTTAGTAACCAACATACATTCACACAGACAACAATACTCATACATTGGCAACAGTCTGATATCTTGCTAAAAATTAGGGATGGGTATCGATACATCGATGTTTAAAAACATCGATGTTTCAACATCAAACATCAATGTTTCTAACATCGATGTTTACTGTTCGATGTTTTTCACTTATCGATGGTTTTACCTAGACATCGGTCATCCGATGTTTTTCCTAACTAAAAAGTAAAAACAATTCTAATTTTTTAATTTGATACAAGTTTTTTTTTTTGTTTGAAGAGGGTTATCTTGAGAGCAATAAGCAATAGTAACAGGATTATAAAATAATCATTATCTTTATCATATTTAGTGTAGTATTCTGTTCAGTGTTTTTCGTGAATATAGATCACTCTTGTGAAAGATCTCGCATAAGTTTTGATTTCCTGCAGATTGCTATTCTTATTTTTCAATCAGGCTCTCTGTATTTTTATGTGAGACTGTTGGATACTCTTGAAGATTTACATTACTTCTGTGGTCCGTGTCAAGGTTAGATAGTTGGTTATTCAGAATTGAATAAGAGGTCGGATTCTTCGTTTCTTAGGAAGAAAGAGTTTTTTCCTTCTACAATTATTTCCTCAACATGTGTTTAACACCAATCAATCTAGCTCTGGAAAAGAGGTCCTCGTATTGTAAGGAGTGCAGATATCCATATAAAAAAACTTAATCCATTTCCATTTCCTAAAAAATCTATCTGGTATTGAATGAATACGATATGAGTATCAATGGTTGCTAAAATTAGCTTAGGGTGAAATTTCAAGACCGAATCAAGGATATCCCAAGAGGTTTCAGACTAGACCATGTAGATGACAAATCTTGTGAACTAGAGTTGATGTATCTTTCTAGTCACAACCTGACTTCATTTATTCGAAAGACTGTTACTTGAATACCACAAGTCCAAATTGCTGTGATTCCAGTTAGTTACTGTTAGAATATTGGAACAATAGCTCCAGATAAAATTGTAGTCACTTTAGAAGCTCTTTTTTTGCTCTACAATCTGAGATCAGGTAGAGCGCTCTATCTCATATTCTAGATACACTGACAACAATGCTCCTTATATTGTGAAAAACACCTAGTTTCCAGCTTCAAGCACCATCACCAACTACATTGTCCTCACATTGATATTTCGCACAACGACATAAGTTCTTGAGATTATGTTCTATGAAAATCACCCTTAAGATACACTTCATTTCAGTATTTCCTAGTGGAGAGGCGCGCTTAAGGACACCTCAAGGATCAAAATTTCAAACATATAACTATTGACACAATGCTGAGTTTATTGTTGAGTGTACTTAAGCCCATATTCCAATACACAAAAAATGACCAATTTCTATATTCAAAGTTGCATGTCTTGTGAAATACTTCTGATAAAATTTCCAAATCTAGTGAGAATGTGAAAATTGTCCCCCTCTACCCACTTCAATAAATAATACTTTCGATTCCAAAACAATTTGGAAGTTAAGATTTTAAAAATGACGATTTCAGTTTTTACATTATTTTCGTAATTTTACTGTTGATCAAGAGTTTCTAAAACGAGTCTGATAAATCATAGAAACTTACGATTGATTACAATTGTAGATAAATTCATCCTCTACGAGCTCAGTTGCCTACAATCCATCTTGAATCACTTTTCGCTATCATAGAACCGCCAAAACCGTTAATATGAGAAAAATATCTACAATTTCCGGATTTTTTTCAACAATCAAATCTCACTTTAAGAACATATTTTTCCATGAATTATTGCTTAAAGTAGATGAAATAGAAAATTCTATTGTACATTTCAAGATCATGTAATAATTTTTATAATAAGGGGTTACCGAGATACATAGATTTGAATATAGAAATTGGCCATTTTTTATGTATTGAATATGAGCTTAAGTACCTACACTCAACAATAAATTTTCTATTATTTGACCGAATTTGACTGTTGATGCATGATTTTGAACCGCCTTGGCGAGCCGAGAAGAATGAAGTGTAGTACGATGAAATCTGAGCATTGTGTCAAAAGTAAATTATAAGTGTTTGAAATTTTGATTTTTGAGGTGGCCTTACCGTGCCTCTACTAGGAAATACTGAGATGAAGTGCATCTAACGGGTGATTCTTACCAATGAACTTATGTCATTGTGCGTAATATCAATGTGAGGACAAAGAGACTAGATGGAGTCGAGAGACTGGACTAGATGGTGATGATGGTTGAAGCTGAAAATTAGGTGTTTTTCACAATACAAGGAGCATTGTTGTCAGGTGTACCTGGAAATCTATATGGCATAGAGCGCTCTACCTGATCTCAGATTGTATAGCACAAAAATACGCCTAGAGGGATTTTGAAATATACATCTAAATTGTAACAATCGGAAGATATTGTTGATCAAAAACTAAAATTCATCAAAATTGATTTTTTCTTCAAATTTCAATCATTTTTGAAAAATAATAACTAAGTACTCATTGGAGATAGAGAGTTCCGAGTGATCTCATTTTTTCAGAATTTTATAATCTGGGAGAGATTTGGCAGAAATAGCTGAAAACTGGAAAATGAGCCGAAAATACGAGATTTTTGGGCTATTCTGTATCTAGCACAAGGAAATCTTGCATGAAGAAATTGGTTCTGGACTCCTCTTATGTACCCAAATAATATTATTAAAAATCAGAACTACAATATAAATTGCAAGCACACCCCCTTTTTTATGTCTATATTGACTGGACTAATAGTATCATCCATAAAAACGTAGGGCGATAAACGATGTTTAAAAACATCGATGTTCAAAAACATCGATGTTTACTGTTCGATGTTTTTCACTTATCGATGTTAGGATAAAAAAAACATCGATGTTCAAAACATCGATGTTTTGTCTTTCGATACCCATCCCTACTAAAAATGTATGATAGAACTGTAACTCAGATCGAAGATAAAAAACCTTGATAAGTATTGGAAAAGCCGAGTTGTATTATCAACATTTCAAAAAACCACTATAGAAAATTCAGCAGCAGCAACTCAAATTTTAAAAAGTTCCTATCTTTCCTATCCTATTTCCCACTTCTAACAGTAGTGAATGTTCTTGACAAAAGAAAATTCTTGACAACCATGCTCAGAATTGAATAAGAGGTCGGATTCTTCGTTTCTTAGGAAGAAAGAGTTTTTTCCTTCTACAATTATTTCCTCAACATGTGTTTAACACTAATCAATCTAGCTCTGGAAAAGAGGTCCTCGTATTGTAAGGAGTGCAGATATCCATATAAAAAAACTTAATCCATTTCCATTTCCTAAAAAATCTATCTGGTATTGAATGAATACGATATGAGTATCAATGGTTGCTAAAATTAGCTTAGGGTGAAATTTCAAGACCGAATCAAGGATATCCCAAGAGGTTTCAGACTAGACCATGTAGATGACAAATCTTGTGAACTAGAGTTGATGTATCTTTCTAGTCACAACCTGACTTCATTTATTCGAAAGACTGTTACTTGAATACCACAAGTCCAAAATTGCTGTGATTCCAGTTAGTTACTGTTAGAATATTGGAACAATAGCTCCAGATAAAATTGTAGTCACTTTAGAAGCTCTTTTTTGCTCTACAATCTGAGATCAGGTAGAGCGCTCTATCTCATATTCTAGATACACCTGACAACAATGCTCCTTATATTGTGAAAAACACCTAGTTTCCAGCTTCAAGCACCATCACCAACTACATTGTCCTCACATTGATATTTCGCACAACGACATAAGTTCTTGAGATTATGTTCTATGAAAATCACCCTTAAGATACACTTCATTTCAGTATTTCCTAGTGGAGAGGCGCGCTTAAGGACACCTCAAGGATCAAAATTTCAAACATATAACTATTGACACAATGCTGAGTTATTGTTGAGTGTACTTAAGCCCATATTCCAATACACAAAAAATGACCAATTTCTATATTCAAAGTTGCATGTCTTGTGAAATACTTCTGATAAAATTTCCAAATCTAGTGAGAATGTGAAAATTGTCCCCCTCTACCCACTTCAATAAATAATACTTTCGATTCCAAAACAATTTGGAAGTTAAGATTTTAAAAATGACGATTTCAGTTTTTACATTATTTTCGTAATTTTACTGTTGATCAAGAGTTTCTAAAACGAGTCTGATAAATCATAGAAACTTACGATTGATTACAAATTGTAGATAAATTCATCCTCTACGAGCTCAGTTGCCTACAATCCATCTTGAATCACTTTTCGCTATCATAGAACGCCAAAACCGTTAATATGAGAAAAATATCTACAATTTCCGGATTTTTTTCAACAATCAAATCTCACTTTAAGAACATATTTTTCCATGAATTATTGCTTAAAGTAGATGAAATAGAAAATTCTATTGTACATTTCAAGATCATGTAATAATTTTTATAATAAGGGGTTACCGAGATACATAGATTTGAATATAGAAATTGGCCATTTTTTATGTATTGAATATGAGCTTAAGTACCTACACTCAACAATAAATTTTCTATTATTTGACCGAATTTGACTGTTGATGCATGATTTTGAACCGCCTTGGCGAGCCGAGAAGAATGAAGTGTAGTACGATGAAATCTGAGCATTGTGTCAAAAGTAAATTATAAGTGTTTGAAATTTTGATTTTTGAGGTGGCCTTAACCGTGCCTCTACTAGGAAATACTGAGATGAAGTGCATCTAACGGGTGATTCTTACCAATGAACTTATGTCATTGTGCGTAATATCAATGTGAGGACAAAGAGACTAGATGGAGTCGAGAGACTGGACTAGATGGTGATGATGGTTGAAGCTGAAAATTAGGTGTTTTTCACAATACAAGGAGCATTGTTGTCAGGTGTACCTGGAAATCTATATGGCATAGAGCGCTCTACCTGATCTCAGATTGTATAGCACAAAAATACGCCTAGAGGGATTTTGAAATATACATCTAAATTGTAACAATCGGAAGATATTGTTGATCAAAAACTATAATTCATCAAAATTGATTTTTTCTTCAAATTTCAATCATTTTTGAAAAATAATAACTAAGTACTCATTGGAGATAGAGAGTTCCGAGTGATCTCATTTTTTCAGAATTTTATAATCTGGGAGAGATTTGGCAGAAATAGCTGAAAACTGGAAAATGAGCCGAAAATACGAGATTTTGGGCTATTCTGTATCTAGCACAAGGAAATCTTACATGAAGAAATTGGTTCTGGACTCCTCTTATGTACCCAAATAATATATTAAAAAATCAGAACTACAATATAAATTGCAAGCACACCCCCTTTTTTATGTCTATATTGACTGGACTAATAGTATCATCCATAAAAACGTAGGGCGATAAACGATGTTTAAAAACATTTCAAAAAACCACTATAGAAAATTCAGCAGCAGCAACTCAAATTTTAAAAAGTTCCTATCTTTCCTATCCTATTTCCCACTTCTAACAGTAGTGAATGTTCTTGACAAAAGGAACCTCTAGATTAAAGAATAGCAAACTCATACCATATTGAGAAACCAGCAGTAGAGAGTTGACCTCGAGAATAGTCCCAAGAAAAAAATGACGTCATCCCAGGCACCTATATCGTATTTCTAAAATCAATATCGCCTCTCTCACTCTGCTTGAGCGACTCTTATTGATGAGCAATAATCAATAAGAGGCAGGCAGGAGGCTGTCGACTGATGCTGCTGCTGCTGATGCTGATGATGATGCGGATGATGAATGAGCGTCATCAGAGCATCAATTCATCATCAGTATTGCCAGTTTTCTGGCGGATTCTACGAAATGTATTTATTATCCAGACAAATTGGAAAATAGCAACCATTTCGAATTAATCTTGAGCCCTCTCTCGACGATAAACGAGATTTCTCCACAATATTAAAAAAAACACACCATAATTAACGATAAACCACATTTCCCGTTTGAGAATTTGTATGGAAGGTTACAGCCAAACTCTTTGGGAAACTGATTCTGTTTCATTTGTTTGTTGATGCTCATGCATCCATTATGCATGAATAGATTCTGGAGATAATGATTTATCAATGATCGATTTGAAAATCACTGTTGAAAGTATACAAACATTCATTTTCATCATGAATTGAGATAGACAATGATCAAGGGAAAACAATTTTTTTGTCTTTGCTAGCTACTCTGGATTTCCAACTCATAATTTTCGCCTCTCACTCTCTGGGAAAATATTCCATATTATTTTCTTCACGTGTTACAAAATGTTCTTCCACAACACATCATAATCATATTATATATCAGTGGCCTATATAGATTTTAGGTTGATGAAGGTCAAGAGATTTCAAGTAACACTTAATGATACTTGAAATATCAGTTTTGCTGCTCATATTCAGAGGGTAATTCGCGCTGACCGACCTTTTCACTTTACCATCTGGCCGGCAAAAATTCAGATTGAATACTGTCCTGATTTTTCTTCATATTTATTATTTTTTCGGGGGGGGGGCAGCCAGGCCCCCTGGGCCCCCCCTCATATACGCCCCTGTTATATAATGCGAAATGGTATACTTGATAAAGTGATTACATCGGCTCAACAAAGTTTTATTCACTATCTCTGATTCTTCTTCAAGGCTGGGCCTTCTATTCCATATGAATTGTGAGTGTTTTGAATATTTCTCTACAAAACTACGATGCTCCACAGAAGTCACAAAAATCAAAATCCAAATTCATGAAATCCAACACTGAATTGATATAACATAAATAAAACTCTGTAGAGAACATACTTTAAATTCTTCAAAACACGTTCAAAAAATTACACCAAGGAAGTATAAACGTCTTCCTGTAATGCACGTATTATTTCTCAAATAGTCAATGATGGATAACATATTTGTAAAAGTAAGAAGTCATAAGGTATGAAATGATACCGTCATAATATAGGCCATCATAGTATTCATGAAATGGGTCAATTAGTAAGAGTTGAACGGAGCACATAGAACTTCAATTAGTACAGTACTATCATGCATTATTTCATGTACTTGGTTATGTATTTTGAATTCGATTGTTTTGTATGTTTTCCAGATAACTGAGATCTGAATGAAAACAGCTCAATACGAGACCAATCATAAAATGAGACTGAACTACTAACTAGTTATGAAACTCGTTCGAACAAACTCACGATTAAGAAATCTCCTCAGTTCAAGATAGTTTGAGAAATTCTAACATAATTTCGAAGTTGCATGAGCTCCTCTGCTCTCATTCTCCAACCTTTCTCATTATATCTATTTATTCTAGTTCCTTATTTGCTATTAAGAAAAATTTCAAAACTTTTATAGTAAACTGGGACAGAGTTTCTGTGCAACGATTGAGTTCAACAAAAGTTAAAAATTCAATTAGGAGAGTATTCATTCCTTGACAACAGCACTTGACATCTTTCCACATCAATTATTCAGAAACTGATTAGAAACTTGATTGTACAGAGAATCGTTGACATGGTACACCCCGTTATAGTACATTCCGCATTGGAATACATTTTTCTGCAGTATTTTGTTCATATGTTGAAAATAGGCCTACCCCTTCATAGTACATTATTTTGGCCTAGAGCCGCATATAATACATTTTTGCTGTTTCAGAAAGAAAACAATGAACACAACTCTATATGATATAGCTCTCTTTGTACAATCTATGTACTAATTAACTCTCTAATGTACTATGAAAAATACAGTACATTTCAATGCTGCAGAACTCCTTAATAAGTACATAAAGCCCCCAAGTGGTATATTCCCCACGAATCTGAACCCCTCGCGTTATTATACATATTTATTTTTCCGAATCCCGACTGTAGTACATGATATATTTTCCACATTCAACCTCGTAGGAAAGTAAATTCATATGGATTTTGTCATAGAAAACATAACATCGTTATTCGACCCCATTATAGTAGACTACACACCGATTTAGTACAGACCTCCTAATAGTACATTTTATGGTCCCTTCAGATGTACTAAATAAATCTGTATAAATCTGTTGTGAAAATCCGTTTACCATAAATTGTTTGTACTAGCTTGTGGTATTGAATATATTCTTCAAGAGATGATAATATAATTATTATGATGGAAATATGCTTCCAGACTTTTCAAACTTTTCATTGATGAGGAAATGTGTTATTTGATTTTTGTGATCTGTCCTCCCAAATTCTGAATCCATGGATGAGAGTATTGGCAGAGATAAAAATCTGGTGTGGCGCACTCACACAACTTTCCTTTCCGTTATGAAAATTTATCACCTGACGCTAGTGTTCACGTCTACTCAAGTCCACTTATGAACAAAGATCTGAGCCAGCTGGTGACAGGACAATAACGCTGGAGACATACGAGGTCTGCTATCTCTTCATAGTAAATCATTTACTACAGTTGCCAACAGTTTGCAATTGGATAATCCATAGCCTACTATAGATAGATCTAAAGTAAGCCATGGATAATCACATTTTCTCGAATTCCGAGCTTATTTTCGATTTTGGGTGAAAATATTACTGAACATATTAATGAGATTTTCATGCTCAATCTTTTCCACTTGAAATTTGTTGTTTAAATTGTATCTGAAGCCTGATAATTGGGAACCTAAAATCGAACTTTGCATAGATGGGGCGGAGCTCCTGGAATTATTACAGATATGGGACTTGTGGCAGTTGATGGAGCTTATCAATGACTATTTTAGGTCAAAATGTGATTTATGATATAGTATTTTATAAATCAATCAGTAATGATAATATCGTGAGAATGGAATAACAAATGTTGTCAATTTATTAATGTCCATATTATATATATATATATATATATATATATATATATATATATATATATATATATATTATTATAACCAAAAAATCACTTCACTATTGTATGGGCTACTTTATTAGTAAGTTATTAAAATCAATAAAAAAACATTAAGTACCCTTCCATTTGAAACATTTTCAACTTTAAAACATTTCAAACAACTGGTTTCGGCTGACTTTGGCCATCTTCAAGTTAAAACATTGAAAATGGCCAAAGTAAGCCAAAAATAGTAGTTTGAAATATATATTAAAGTTGTTTTAAATGTTTTTAATGAAAGGGTACTTCATGATTTTAATGATTTTATAACTATATTTTGGGCTGTGCCTTATGTTTTTACTTCGATGGAGAGTAATCAGAAAGAATATGGATCATTATTCGTCATTGGATACATTGTTTTTTTATTTCTTTTTTAATAGAGTTCACTCAAATTATTCAATAATAATTATTATTATTGTAATTTATTCAATTATTATCATATCTCTCAATAGCAGTATTTGCCAAATAGTATCGTGATAGCCTTCAGGTCTCCACGTGCTGCCAACTTACATGAATTATTGTACTTGGAAGCGCATCAAGCAACCGCATTACTGAATATGTTCATTGTCTGCTGCCTCCTACGAAACTTGCACTAACTTAGTTACATCTTGGGCTTGGCACACGGCCGCTATTACTCAACTTAACTCAGCAGCTGAAAACGTAACTTCCTACCCATCTCACAGAGGAACACGTTATTTCAGTTAACTAGTTTTGAAAACAGTGCCGTTTGTCAACTGGTTTATTTCGTTTGAAGTGTATTCAACCAAACGCATTTTGTGATTTCTTCTTATTCCTCGTATATCTTGTAATGAAACATTTATTAGCTGATCATAAGGCTGTCTTTGATACTGTCTGATTTCCATTCTCACTCTCCATTTCCAGTTGGTTTTGTTGTTTTCATCAAGTCTTGACACTGGAATGACGACTTGCAGACTATAATAATTATTATAATAAAGCTCCAATCATTGAGTAAATATTCCATTTTTATCACAATTATTATAGTAAGCAAGCTATTATTTCAGTGTTTATTTATTTAATCATTCAGAATTACACAACTTACAGAAAGTACCACAGGCTTATAAGCCCAAAACGGTTCCAATTCTAATTTATACAACAGTCCAAATGGAGCTAGGTTATGTGTCACTCAACATTCTCCTATTACACACTCAATTTACAATTTGAAACACACAAAGATTATTGAAACATAAGTGTTGAAGTGTTGAAACTTGATGAAACATATTGCAGTAATTGATGATGGTATTCAATACTTTTGTTAGTTGAATAAAGACACTCTCAAGACATTTACTAATTCTATTGGATCATCAATACTATTATATTCAATAGGCCATTACATTCAATAGGAGTGTGAAGAAACTGTGACCTTGAATTCCATTATTTTCGTTGTTGTTCAACGGTGTATTACGCCTGTTATTTAATGCTTCGTCTATAGTGGGCGTGGCTTGTCTCGGCCAATGACAGAGCTCGACCTTGAAAGGTGAAACAATGGTTATTCATACGGCTTGTTATCGTCTCCCGGATGTTTCAGTTTTGATTGTGGAAATGAATATATTTTCTGTTGATAAATCAGCTCAAATCAACCTAATAAACATTATAATACATTGTTCATTCATTGATGCGAATGAAATAGTAGTTTATTGAATTCTGAAATGTCAAATTTGGTTAAATGAGAAGTACTTATCCAAAGGGTATATTGTTATAAAGTGGAAGTCACTGTAAATCATTCCAAAGACAAAATCAAAATTATTGGAATACATGATAAAAACATTTCTAGTAATCAAAACAAAACTAATAACTAATAAACAAAACCGATTCATATCTACCTTACCTTCAACTGTTACCCGTTAAGTTCCCAACAATTATTTCATCAACTAGTTGATTCAAGTTTGAGAAACGTTTTTGTGTCGAAACAGTCAACTACCCATCACTGACTCAAAGAAGATCGGTTCGGGGAGTGTTGTGATGGGGAGGGGAGGCAGCTAACAAGGTTATCAAACAGGCCGTTATCAGGGGTTCTTCCCCCCCTAACCACCCCAACACCACCATCAAACAGGGGCAGCACACAAGGGTGCAAACTTTACTTCTCAATCATTCTTCCTTGCTTGTCTTCATCTTCCTCTTTCTCACTGACAATACTATCCTTCATCTCTCTCTTTCTTCCTTGAACTATCCCATATTGTTGTCTCACTTTCCTTCTACGTATTTCACTCTTTCCTTTCTGCCTACTATTTTTTTGTTATTTATTTATTGATGTTTTCAGTTATCGGATTGATAGTTTGACACCTTGTGGACCGGACTCACCATTTGTAGATCAGTCCTTACTCATACTTTTTTCCATTAACGCTAATTGTGAAATTATTTCTTCTACTTAGTTCTATCATTTCTACACTTCACTCTTCACTCTTACTCTATACTCTATCCTACAATTTTTATTTATTCCACAGATTCGTTTTGACTTCCTCATCTTTGAAATGCCTCGAGAGGTACTCTTGTATTCTGTTCCATTTGATATCTTCAACCTCCTTCTCTGTCTAGCTCATTCTCCATCCAATTCTCTTTTACTATTCCTCCACCCAGTTCCTGTCTTTCTCTTATGCCTTCTCTTCCTTTCAAATATTTCTACAAGTTAAGTCTTCATCAATTTCGTATTTATTCATAATAATTTCTTCTTTCTACTTTGCTTGTTCTCCTCTAACATGTTTCTGCTCTCTTTTATACTACTTCGTTCTGCTTTTATAATTAATTTATCGCTCTGCTCTTACTGTTCAGCTTTAACAACACCTCTAAGGCCCAGTTGCACAAAAGCTGGTAGAATTTTAACCGTGATTACTCTAAGAAAGTCAATCAGAGGAGGTGTTTTTGAAAAGACAGCTTCTCTGATTGGTTCTCATGGAATTAATCACGGTTAAAATTCAACCGGCTTTTGTGCAAACGGCACTATGCTTTTATTTTTATCTTATTTTCAATCATTCTCGAATTGTTCATTCACCCATTTTACTGATTTCCTTTTCTAAACTTTTCCCTTTCTTATTGCTATTCACAGCCTTCTTCTTACAAGCAAACCATACAAGACGCTTCTCTCTTTTATCTCACTCTTGCTCAAAAAGTCTCTCTCCACCTCTACATTTCTTACTCAATCTTCCAAATTTTCTTTCCCATACCTCCCCCTTCATTATTGCCTTCTCTTCAATGTTATTTCTTTCTTTTGGTGATTATAATCGAACTCTTCCTTCGTGACTCTATTCGAAACTCTTCTACTTATTCATCTTCTCTTTCCTACTCCTCATCCTCAAACGCTTCTCGTTCATCAGTTTCAAGTTTTTCGATGCCTTTCTCTTTCAAGCGTTTTTCATACTCCTTATTGCATATGATTCTTCAACTTTCATATCCCCTCTTCTAAATATTTATTTTCTCTCTATTGCATCTATTTTTCTCTTCCAATATTCTATCTATTCCTTTATCCTCTTCTCTTTTTTCTTTCAATCTATATCTTACCCTCATCTTATTCACTTTCTCGTACTCTTCCACCTTCTCCTCCTCCTCCATACCACTCTTCCTCTTCACTCCTCGACACCTCTTCCATCTCTTACACCACATCCTCTTCTTTCTCCTTCTTCCTTCACACCAAACTGAAAACTATACAAGACTATCTAGTATCTCACTTCTCCTTACAACGTCTCCACCCTTCTTACAAAGTCTCACTTCTCCTCAGAAAGTCCCTCTCCTCCTCACAAACTCTGTCTCTCCTCCTCTCCATTTCTTGCCAACTGTTAGCTATCTTCCCTTCAAAACTACTGTCTAAGTCTAAGCAAACTCACGCTACAGATTGACTCACTCCACTTCAGAATTCACCTATGAACAATACCATTGCTACCCATGCAACCAACACTGACAGCCTCAAGTGAACCTCACAGTCTCGACCGGCGGCTTTTTGCCGCCACTATAGTACCGCCATCTTGTTCTCAAATTCTATAAGACTGTCAAGTGAATTCGAGTGTGGTGTACTTGATTTTCCGCTGGAAGTTCGACACTATCTGTCCATACAATGGATAGTTGTCGAATACTGTCACACTGGCACAATGCAATGCGAACAATGATAAAACAATACTAACAATCCGGGTACCGGTAGGCCAAGTTCCAAGTTGTTCCATAAGATTCAAGATATCAGAATATTCATCATAGATAAGAACTATGCTTCTCATTTATCTATTCATGACGTTGAAACATCACCATAGTGCAATGTAGAAAGAGACAAAGTCCGAATAATTTTCTTTTTTACTGATCTTAGTTCATGAAATTGTCCAAAGTAGGGTTATGTTCTTTAAAGTTTCTCACAGTAACAGGTTTTCACTTTAAGGCCTACAAGACGAACATTTGATGATTATTCATACAATGCTGATTGTTTAAAGTGAATCCCACTATGGATAGTTGTTCATAGTTCAGTAGATCATGTAGGGAAAGAGGTGAGCATTGTTTAGTGTTGAATCAGAGTATCATAGTATGATCAGTGTATCATTAAATCAATAGAAGAATGAAAAATAAATAATAAAAATAATTTACTGTGATCCTTGAAAGATGACCTTCTTGGTTCGCATAGATGTCCAGTTCACAGAATACTCGAGAAACTGTTAACAGAAAACTACTTTGCTTATTGTGAATTGTGAGTGAGACTGGTTCTAATAATAATAATAATAATATCGAGTGACCTGGCTGGCTCAGGTCTGGTGTCAGAGTTTTCAGGTCGCAACTGATCAATTTCAGGGCCTCTGACATTACCTAACGACTGCATTTAGGCAGCCGGGACCGACGGAATAACGTGTCAATCCGAAACACGGGAGTGGCACGAGATAAATATCTTGCCCGGGCTGGGATTTGAACCCGGGCCTCTGAATCATAAAGCCAGCATCTGATCCACTCGACTACGGCCACTCCATAGACTGGTTCTGAATTTCATGGAATAACCAAATATGTTATTAGATTTATTTCATTTTTCTGTGATTATTGAAATAAGTATTGTTTCTATCTTATTGTCTAGTCTCTTATCCCACTATCCTCTTGTCATTGTTTTTTCCAATTTTAGAGGGAAGATACCAAGAGAGAATGCTTAGTTTGAATAGAAAGGGACCAGTTGTCAGAAGAGTAAAATGTTCAGGGCAGACAATAATGGAGACTAGGGTCAAAAATATCGATTTCGAGTTTTCAATCGATTATCAAGCAGTAACATCTCCTTTGTTGATCAGAATCGATTGAAAAGTCGACTTTTTCGTCGATTATATGAACAGTCGATTATAGGAACTTATGTAATGTTGCAGGAAAGGGAACAGTTGTCGTTATGAAGTTATAACATTGTCCTGTTTTTATGTCTGAACTAGCCGTCAGGCTCGCTTCGATCGCCATATCCGTCTAGCCAGGGGGCTCCGCCCCCTGGACTCCCGACTGGATCATCCAAGAATGAGATCAGCAGGATCGCTTCGCTCGCCTGCATTTTTCATTTGAACATTTTTATCATATGTTAGGACTATCCAGTCAAGGGTCCAGACTAAACGTCTGGCTAAACGGATATGGCGAACGAAGCGAGCCTGACGGCTAGTGATATAATATTTCCAGGAATAGCTCTGATTGAAGTAGCAGAGCCCAATCAATTTTTCCGCGATAAATGCATTTCAATCTTCAACTTGGAGTCAACCTAACAAAGTCAACTCAACTTAATGCCAACCTGACAAAATTATTAATTTAGCTACCAGCTAACAACTGTTTCGAAGAGGTACTCTCTCTAGATTATAGTTCTATATTAACATATGATATGGCCTTTTTTCAATTATAATTAAGAGAATAAGAAGAATATACATGCTAAAAGACAAACTTTAAACCCTTAAAAACCATCCTTAGAGTTAGAATATTGCCAAAAGATTTCTTAATGCGCCTCTAAACGGCCAATTGTACATACCTACCAAATTTGAACGTTTTTGGTCCGGTAGATTTTTAGTTCTGCGAGTGAGTGAGTGAGTGCCATTTCGCTTTTTTATATATATATATATATATATAGCTAGGCATAACTCAGTCATTTTTCAAGATATTTTTTTGTAATTGATTTTTCTAAATTGTTCTTTATAGTCTCCTTCATTAAGGAAAAGTTATATCTCAAATTTGATTTTTTGAGACAACTGGTCCCTATTCGCTTTCCACATTACACTGATATTCTGTATCTTGTATCCAGTATCTTCAAATAACTATCAACAGAATCAAACTGTGCTCATTGTAAGTAGAATGGTGTTTCTCTGGTTCTAAATTTTCTAGAATAACTGAATACGAGATCATCGCAATAGGTACTCTATTCTATTGTATTTCTCATCCCACCAACCTATTTTTTCATAATTCCCAATTTCCAGAGAGAATGGAGAGAACTACTGTAATTAAATCCAAAAATTAGATCAAACCTCCATATCTCCCACAAGAATCAACCTCAATTACTCAGCAACAAATCTGTTAACTCCACATCAAACTCAACAGACTTGAATCAACTCCTTCAACAAAAATCCGAATAACTTGATAGCTACACAGAATTCGTAACAAAGAGCAAATATACTAAACACACATTTCAGTTCGGGATCAAAACTCAAACAATAGTACTGTTGTACTGTACATACTATGGACCGCAGCTCTCCACATATATACAAGAGCAATTATTATTTCTGTCTGATTGCAAATGTTTGCAGAGCAGCGATTCAAAGCGGTTACGTTGTTTTGTTTATCTAAATTTATAATTTCCACGTGAAGCGATGGGAGCATGCACACTAACACACATTATTAGCTCTGTATATTATTTCTCATACATGCCTTACATCTATGTATTTCACATATATATCTTAAAGCTATATAATGAAATAGGAACAGCTATATATTTCCCATACATATATGATATCTGTGTGTTTCCTATTTATTTTATACACCTATATGTTAAGCTCATACTAGAGTGAGAGAATGCGCTTTGTTTGCTGGAATAAGACCCTCTCTACTAAGTAAACAAACCTATGTAATGTTATTATTCAGGTGCTGATTTCGCTTATATGCAACATTTAACTAGGTGGGTGAAAGGTGAGGTTCCCAATTGTTCCAGTTTTCCAAGGGCTCAAGGATAATAACTATTCAATGAATATTCAAAACTGCGGAATCAATTTCAGCACAGATGTTATAATATTGATAGGGTGGTCACACCATATTAAAGGTGTAAATCGTGATTGGAGGTCTCTGAATGCAGGGTTTATCCTTTCTGAACTACATGACCCACTTCAACGGTAAAATACTACTCATCTATTTCATTGTCCATGACGAACTGCAAGTAATAATCGGTTTTTGAACTATTTTTAACGACACTACAGTCCAATATCTTTGAATATTAGTTATTAAAACTAGTGGAGCGCTTTCGGATTTTTCAAATTCATTCTCAACACTCCATTATCAGGGTTGAGAATGGATTTTAAAAATCCGAAAGCCCTTCACAGTGAGTACTAGTTTTAATTCAAAGATATTGGACTGTAGTATCGTTGAAAATAGTTAAAAAAAACGGTAATAGAGCATATTTTGCAAATGTTAAAATAATAAAGTCCAAGCTGATAACGCGTGACACTGAAATAAAACTCTATGAAACAGTAATCAGGCCAGTAGTTATATATGGCAGCGAAGCATGGACATTCACTGTAGCCGATATATCTGCAAGAATTTTTGGACCAGTTCGGCAAGATGAAACATGAAGAATGAGAAGCAACAGAGAGATAAACAATATCCTCCAAGACCAGGACATAGTTAGTTTCATCAAATCACGAAGAATCAGCTGGCTGGGACACGTCTGGAGAATGGAGCAGAACAGACTCCAGAGACAACTGCTTGAGGGTGGAATGTTCCAAGTAAGAAGAAGAGGGAGACCCAGGAGAAGGTGGCTGCAGGATGTCGAAGGAGATCTGAATAGAATGGGGATTCGTGGATGGAGAAGGATGGCGAATGACCGGAACGAGTGGAGGCGAGTGACGGAGGAAGCCAAGGCCCACCCAGAGCTGTAGTGATAAGAAAAAAAAATATATTCAAAGATATTGGACTGTAATATCGTTGAAGATAGTTAAAAAACGGTAAAATACTGTTGATGGAAGGCTTGATATTTGTAGAGTTTCTCTAAAAAAGTGACTGAAAAAGTATCGTTTTTGAGTTATACATCCAGATTTTTAGATTCTTTGACGACGAATCCGAATTTGCTAATCTAGATCGTTTTATGCATGCATTTTTCGGTCTGATTTTTTCATGAGTTCTTCTAGGCACTAGATTCGCTATCTCGAAAGAATCGTTGTTTCAAAATGAATTTTAGAAAAGCTACTAAATGAATTATTGATATTATTTTTACTAAATACTAATTAGAAGCGAGCCAAAGTTATTTTAGCTCGTAATTAACAGAATGAATACTATAGTAATAACTCACAATTTTACCACATATCAATCCAAACTCAGTAACGAAGTGATTTGTCACTTTTTACTTTATAAAGGTGCCTACAGATATACGCGCCGCGAACATGAGCAATTCACTTTCAATCAGCTTACTAAATCTGAATTTTTACAGAAACGGTAAAATACAGATATAAAAAGCTTAGCATCAGCTGATTAAAAGTGAATCGCTCATGTTCGCGGCGCGTTTAACTGTACGCACCTTAATTGGAATATTCAGAAACATCACGATATAATAATTATAATGAAAATTGATAAAAACATTTAAAAAACGTGTAGTACCCTTTTATTGAAACATTTTAAAAACTTTTAAACATTTCTACGACTAGTTTTAACCATTGGCCATTTTCAATTTAAAATGTCAATGGTGGAAACTAGTCGTTAAAATGTTTAAAAGTTTTTTAAACAAATTTTTAATAAAAATGTACTACAAGTTTTTATATTGTTTTCATCAATTTGGATAAAGTAGCCCATATAAGTAAAGTGATTCAATCATTATGATTATACTCTGGAAAGAATGTCTAGTTGCTGTCATTTATCAGCTAAAACTTCCAGGAAGCAGACATGAATCAGAATTGATTATTTTTTTTACGTTGTGATCAACTTTCTCACAGATCTTCATTTTTATTGACTATACAGATTTTCTTTCTTCGAACCATTCTCTGCTCTTGGCGAATTCTACTCCAGTTTAGAAATTTGAATAAATCATTGCCAAATTTATTGCCAAATTCATATAAATAATTCACAAAACATGGAAAACAAAAAAATTCAGTTTCATACATTGGAAACTTACTAACAAAAATACAAAAGCTTTTATTGAAACTGAATAATAATGAAATATATAATATTGGCGTTGCAAGCAAAACAAAGTTTGTGCGCTAGCAACGAGCATACAGTAAGCACTCCAATTTGAGAAAACTAGAAAAAAGTAACTGTAGAAACAAAAAAAAATTAGCAAACACTTCAAACAAGAAATTAGCATACACTTTCAAAAAAGAAAAAGAAAGAACATGATAACATGATTTTGTTTTCCATGTTTTGTGAATTATTCATATGAATTTGGCAATAAAATCATATGAACAACTCTTGCATGGAATACTGTATTTCCATCCGAAAAGCTGCATTTGGAAAGAAACTCTGAAATCAGTAAATAAACCATAGCCTGTAAGTAGTCTGTAAGGTCAACCTCACATCCGTTTTAGCGTTTGTTTTAATCAAGTTGGAATGTCGCATCTAGTACGTTGAATCTGAAAGAGAAGTAAAAGAGGAAGAAGAAGAAGAGAAGAAGAAGAAGAAGAAGAAGAAGAAGAAGAAGAAGAAGAAGAAGAAGAAGAAGAAGACAGGAGGAGAAGAAGAAGAAGAAGAAGAAGAAGAAGAAGAAGAAGAAGAAGAAGAAGAAGAAGAAGAAGAAGAAGAAGAAGAAGAAGGAGAAGAAGAAGAAGAAGAAGAAGAAGAAGAAGAAGAAGAAGAAGAAGAAGAAGAAGACAGGAGAAGAAGAAGATGAGGAAGAGGAAGGGGAAGAGTGAGAAGAAGGAGAAGAAGGAGGAGAAGTAGAAAAAGAAGAAGGAGAAGAATGAGGAGAAGGAGAAGAAGAAGAAGAAGAAGAAGAAGAAGAAGAAGAAGAAGAAGAAGAAGAAGTAGAAGGAGGAGAAGGAGAAGGAGAAGAAGATGAAGAAGAAGAGGATGATGAAGAAGGAGAAGAAGAAGAAGAAGGAGGAGGAGATGATGATAAAGAGAAAGAATTAGAAGAAGGAGGAGAAGATAATGATGACGAAGGAGGAGGAGAAGATGATCAAGAAAAAGGATTAGAAGAAGAAGGAGAAGATAACGATGAAGGAGAAGAAGGAAAAGAAGAAGGAAAAGAAAACGAAGATAATGATGAAGAAGGGCGAAATTGTAACAAATGTGAAGTATGAGTAGAATTAGACGATAAAAAGTATTATTAGTAGTACCAAGTGGAGGAACGAGAAAAAGAGGGATAGGAAGAAGAAGAATTAGAAGAAAAAGAAGAAGGAGAAAAAGAACAAGAAGAGAATGAAGACAAAGAAAGGGAAAAAATTATGAGAGGAAGAAGTAAATAATGAAACTAGAAGAATGTGAACAAGACGATGAGAAGGAGAATAAGAGAAGGAAGGAGAAGAAGAAAGATGAACAAAAAAAGGACAAAAACAAGAGTAACTTAGAAGAAGACTGTGGGTGGAAATAAATGGAACCAGAAGTGTATGTGAAACGGAGGTACAGAGGAGAAGGTGGAATAGAGTGGTACAGTCGGAAAAATGAGTGGTGAGATACAGTGAGGGACGTAGATTGATGACGTCATAACCTCTGCTGTGACGTCAGAGGCTTCTCTCCTTTGCACCTTGCCTAATGTTGACAGGATAGCCGTCCATCCATCAAACACTGGGAGACCCAGTTCACACACATGCAGTTTGTAGCCAAGTCCTACAGTTTCCACAAACTTCAGAAAACTTCACACAATGAACTTACGAGATCAACAACTGATAAGTGAGTACTGGAGAATATTTTTTCAATGAAATAACTAGTAGTCCACTACAGCTGATTCATGATGAAACTAGTAGTTCTGTGAACAGTGGACCTCACGCAGTATCCTCATCCACAAGTACCTGATGTCAACTGTTTTAAATGTTAACAAAATCAGTTCACGTTTGAATTTGTATTCCATAATTTATTAATATTTATGTTGATTTAAACAATGGATAGAATATATTTCTATTCCAGAATTTATATAATATTCATCCAGTTCCAATATAATCTTCCCATCTAATGAACATTAATTATTTTCAATTTGAAGTATTATAATTTCTTCAGCATTATTTAGTTCATTCGATTATTTTTAATCACCTATTAAATTAGTTTTTTCGTTTGTGAGAATATTGATACTGATGGACACGCATAATAATACCATGACTGCAAAACAAAATATTGAAACCAAAGACCTTAAAGCTGCGATTAGACCAAATTTATTAACAAAATGTTTATAACTCAATCCTTATAGATCATATCAGATTGAATATAACTTATCATACACACATGATGAACATGTGTGTTTGTCAACTTGCGTTCAATCTAATAGAATCTATAAGGATTAAGTTATTAACATTTTGTTAATAACTTTGGTGTAAACCGAGCTTGAAGATGCATACCTCTTCAAGGTCTTTGATTGGAACTTTAGACCTTATACAAATACAGTAATAGACTGGCTTCTCCACACATCTGTGTAATCACTTGTCAGCTGATTTATGATGAATAATGAATTCTATAGTCTGATTTTTTCTCATATATTGGCGTATGAAGGAGGCTCCTTTTTCCTTTTATATTATCCTTGAAATGCGAAATTTCTAAAAACCTTGTATATATGTCGATGCGCAATTTAAAGAGGAACATACCTGTCAAATTTCATGAAAATCTATTACCGCGTTTCGCCGTAAATGCGCAACATATAAACATTTAACCATTTAAACATTAAGAGAAATGCCAAACCATCGACTTGAATCTTAGACCTCACTCCGTTCGGTGAATTATATTGAGTCATTGATGTGAAAAATATTGTACTGTCATCAAGAGATCTGATACTTTTGTAATTATAAGTTCTTCTCCTTCTTATCTTTCTTCTTCTTCTAAGGAGAAGAACTTATAATTATTTCAAAAGTATCAGATCTATTGATGACAGTACAATATTTTACACTAATGGCTCAATGTAATTATTCCATTGAAAATATTTCTCCAGTTCCCACTTATCAGTTGTTGATCTCGTAATTCTTCCTCTTCTTCTTCTTCTTCTTCTTCTTCTTCTTCTTCATCATCATCATCTTCTCCTCTTATAATTATTATTGAGCCATTAGATGAATCAATCACGCCGATATCATCCATACGATCATAGAATAGGCTTCAAGTTTACATTTCCATCACTTTGTGATTTTTAAAGTATACATTCATAATTTCACTTCGGAGAGCAATCCATCAAATGGAATCAACGAAAATTCACATGACTATACATGGCATTTGAAATTCATCTTCTTCTTCTTTTTCCTCTTCTTCTTCTTCGTCGTCTTCTTCTTCTTCTTCTTCTTCTTCTTCTTCTTCTTCTTCTTCTTCTTCTTCTTCTTCTTCTTCTTCTTCTTCTTATATACCATCTTTTTATATACCAGTAGTAGTAGAATATAACTACTTATATATTACCATCTTTTCAGAGGTCTGCCAATATCCCTTCTATCATAATAAGGTCATGACAGCTTTCGTAGTTCTATTTTTGTCATAGTCATTCAATCTCAGTTGTTTTCCATGCATGAAATCAAGCCGGTAAACAGCTGTTTGCAGATCAAATAAACATATGATTCTCATTACAGCATCTACTGTAATGAAATCATTTATGTTTCCTTTACAGTCGAGTAATAGTCTGTTCCGAAAAAGGAACAGCAAAACTGCTACATAAAAATCACCTTCAGCGCTTCAGGTGGAAGTTTTGTTAACTTCCGCAAAATTCCTGATTCGGAATTTGTAAACTAGGTTTTGTTATAGAATGCATGTAGTAGCTTTAGCACAAGCATGTAATATTTTCTATTTCTCAATTATTCTTCTCTGGATTATTATGACAAAAAAGTGTACATTACTTGGACGTGAATGTCTTTTGCAGTGCTCGAATCAAATTCTAGTATCGGCTAACGCCTCGACTGGAAACATCATTCTCGACTGCAAAAGGCAGTCCGTGTGACGTAAGATACTATAAATTATTACTTAAGTTCATACTTTTTGTATGATATTCTATCTCATGATAGAATAACTGTATAACTTCTCTAGAATGGAAGAAACTACTTTATGCCATAGAATAAGAGTTTGAGAGCTATTCTGTTTATAATATCTGAAATCTCAGAAATCTGTTAGATTGAATTTGAGAATTGAGATTGTGAGATTAGTAAAAAATACTTGCTCACCAATATTGAAGGTAGTCTGTCTCCTGCTTCAACGTCACATCTTCCCGACACCGTTTCAATAGCCGTCCTTCCCTGAAAAATAGCAATTCAAGATCAATTTCATCCACTCCAAGAAAAACACTCGAGATGGGAAGTTTTGAAATTGAACCATCATAGTTGGATGTGTAGGATGAATCTTGTTTCTTAAGCTGCGTACACATATACGCGCTTCCGACCCCCACCGAGCACGCTCCGCCCTCGTACCGCCCTCGTTCCTCCATCGAACCACAGTCGCTCTGCCCACGCACCCATCATGAACGTTACGGAAGATGTTAAATCTTCTCGCGTTCCCCGGTCGAACCACTGTTGCTCCCCGGTCGATCATCAATCGCTCTGCTGGAGTGACGTTCGGTTGCGGAGCAGAGCGAAAGTCTGTACGCATCTATAGAACTCGATGATATACAAAGTATAAAAAATTGTTTGGACATATTTAATGAATTACAATGATTTTGAATTCCTATTGTATTAAGCAAGCAATTCCTGTATATATTTATATATCTTGCTATTTGTCTATTTTTATATCTGATTATTTTTATATCTGGTTATTCATATGGTTATTTATGTTCAACGGATCTCGAAAATGGCTCTAACGATTTTCACGAAATTTGGAACTTAGTAGGTTTATGATATAAAAATTCGATTGCACTAGGTCTCATCCCTGGGAAAACTTGTTGAAGGACATGAAAAGGATAATTCATTATTGCAAAAACAGTTGATGATTTCATTGTCTGTCGATAAGAGAAGATGCTTGTGCCTGTGTGGGAGATCAGCTGTGTAATCAATCAGCTTACCGTATCTCGCGAGAAATCTAGAAATTTTCATAGACTCGATCAAAATAATCTGACTTGTTAACATGACAAATGGTATATCACAATATTCAAAGTTAATAATTATTTTATAGTTTTAAGTGATTGGTGAGTCTTTTTTTTTCTTTTTTATCAGAGATTGACAATGGTGTAATATCCGAAACCGGTCTTTCTAATTATCAATAAATCAGTGGTTTTTTGACAATTTCTTAGTCTTTTCCATTCAATATGATTAGTGAGTGTTATTTTGTTATTCAATTTGGTTTGTAGACAATCTAAATTAGAATTTTTCCGTTTTCAAATATTTGAACTGAAAATCGAACCTGAATTCAAGTGTATGGAACATAACCTACTTTTTGGACCATTCATAAATCGAAATTTGAGGAAGAAAAAGTTTTGGGCTGTGCCTGTTAGTCCTTCCCCAATCATTCTGAAGAATAATTGTGTTCTGTTTATCAATAAATAAATAACGAGCGAAGCTCGGAGCCCCGATATTTATTTCTAAATATTACAGATGATGAGCATCATTATTTCTTCAAATTTCACAAGAATATGTTTATCAACTCACTTAATTGTATTTTTACTCGTTTACTGATTCTCATATTAAATTTATACTCATCTGTAAACTCATTTAGGTACTTATTAATTAACATACTCTGATCTCATCCCTTTCGAAAGGATTCAATCATTCAAGACATAATTTGTACTGTTTCATAATATGATGATATCAAGATTATTTATGAAATATTGGATAATGATAAACTACAGTTACCAAAGTTAGTCGAATATAGTAAGATTTTTCATATAAATATAAAGAAAAAGAAAAAACTCAGTACCCTTCTAGAAATATTTTATCACTAGAATATTTCTAAAAGGGTACTGAGATTTTTACTTTCCTTGCCCTATCACCATAGGTAAGGAAAGTATTGCTTTCAGAAAAAAATTAAGGTACCCCAATTTCAAAATTTCTATATGTTTCAAGGTCCCCTGAGTCCAAATAAGTGGTTTTTACTTTCCTTGCCCTACTACCATAGGTAAGGAAAGTATTGCTTTCCAAAAAAAATTAAGGTACCCCAATTTCAAGTTTTCTATACGTTTCAAGGTCCCCTGAGTCCAAAAACATGATTTTTGGGTATTGGTCTGTGTGTGTGTATGTGTGTATGTGTGTGTGTGTGTATGTCTGTGAACACGATAACTCCACTCCTAATTAACCGATCGACTTGAAATTTTAAACTTAAGGTCCCTATACCATGAGGACCCGACAATAAGAAATTCAATAAAATTCAATTCAAGATGGCGGAAAAAATGGCGAATAATTACTAAAAAACCATGTTTTTCACGTTTTTCTCGAAAATGGCTCTAACGATTTTCTTCAAATTTATATAATGGATAGCTATTTATAAGCCCTATCAACTAGCATAAGTCTCATTTCTGGGAAAATTTCAGGAGCTCCGTAATATTCTTGAGAAAAATGGCGGAAAATGACTAAAAAACCATGTTTTTCACGGTTTTCTCGAAAACGGCTCCAACGATTTTCTTCAAATTTATACCATGGATAGCTATTTTTAAGCCCTATCAACTGGCATAAGTTTCATTTCTGGGAAAATTTCAGGAGCTCCGTAATATTCTTGAGAAAAATGGCGGATAATGACTAAAAATCCATGTTTTTCACCGTTTTCTCGAAAACTGCTCTAACGATTTACTTCAAATTCATACCATGGATAGATATTCAATAGCACTATCAACTGGCATGAGTCTCATTTCTGGGAAAATTCCATGAGCTCCGTAATATTCTTGAGAAAAATGGCGGATAATGACCAAAAACCAGGTTTTTCACGGTTTTCTCGAAAACGGCTCTAACGATTTTCTTCAAATTCAAGCCATGGGTAGCTATTCATAAGTCCTATCAAATGACATGAGTTTTTTCCTTGGAAAATTGCAGGAGCTCCGTAATATTCTTGAGAAAAATGGCGGATAATTACTAAAAAACCATGTTTTTCACGATTTTTTCAAAATAACTTGACCGATTTTTTTCAAATTCATACTCTGTATAGTTATTTATCAGCTCTATTAACTGGCATGAGTCTCCTTTCTGGGAAACTAATGGGGGGTCCACCCCATCCTTGAGAAATGGACTTTGTAACCTCCTTCTCGTGCATGAGGTAGGTAGGTAGAGCAGTTCATAAAAAGAACACATAGTCGAGATATTTCATCTGTAGAACAGCTGTTTTGACGACTTTAAAAAAATGACGACTAAAAAAAATCATTGAATTTCACAATTTACACAAAGGAAAAAGTAGCCTACTCTGAAAACAATTATATATACACATATACAAAAGTCTGATCGTAGTTTCGAATATGAGCAAGGAAAGTTGTGTGAGTGTACCACACCAGATTTTTGGGTATTGGTCTATAGGTGTGTGTGTGTGTGTGTGTGTGTGTGTGTGTATGAGTGTATGTGCGTCTGTGTACACGATATCTCATCTCCCAATTAACTGAATGACTTGAAATTTGGAACTTGAGGTCCTTACGATATAAGTATCCGACACGAACAATTTCGATCTGATGCAATTCAAAATGGCGGCTAAAATGGCAAAAATGTGTTCAAAAACAATTTTCTCGAAAACGGCTCCAACGATTTTGATCAAATTCATACCTAAAAATAGTCATCGATAAGCTCTATAAACTGCCACAAGTCCCATATCTGTAAAAATTTCAGGAGCTTCGTCCCATCAATGCAGATAGATTCCCAATTATCAGGCTTCAGATACAATTGAAACGAAAAAAATCAAGTGGAGTAGATTGAGCATGAAAATCTCTACAATTAATGTTCAGTAACATTTTCACCTAAAATTGAAAATAAGCTTCAAATTCGAGAAAATGTGATTATTCAATTGCAAATTATTGTTATTCTATTAAATCATCCACTATGAAGAGATAGCAGACTCATGTGTGTCTCCAGCGTTATTGCCCTGTCACCAGCTGGCTCAAATCTTTGAATAGTAGACTTGAGATGCGCGGGTACACTAGCGTCAGGTGATCAATTTTCATAACGGCAAGGAAAGTTGTGTGAGTGCGCCACACCAGATTTTTATTTTTCTTTATATTATATTACTAGTAGCCCTATACAGAAGAGAGATAAATAAGATTTTTCATTATCGCTAAACATGAGGTTGTCTTCAACCCCAGTCAACCAATCGGAGTTCATTTAATTTTATTCTCATCTTTCGATTGAGCCTATACACTGTGGAATCAAATCCTCAATATTATTCATTTCAGCTATGGACCAGATATTCAGAGTTGATCAGCTCTTGATTCAACTCAAAACTGGGTCATAACCTCAAAGTTCAAAGCTGAGAGAATAGAGTTGTATAAGAAAGGGGTTTAGAGGTCAACGGGCCATACATTCCTCAAGCAGCCGTCAAGCATTCTGCCTCAAGAGGACTGGAAGGGGAAGGGGGAGCAGAGATCTGCTTTCAACGTTTAAGTGGAAGGGAGAGCACGCAAGGAAAGGTGAGGTGAGAGAGATATAAAAGGAAAAGCGGAGAAAGAACCAGAAGAGGAGGAGGGATAAGAATAGGAGAAATAAGAGCACTGAGAAGAGGAAAGAGAGGGAGAAGTGAATTGAAAACTGGAGAAAGAGAGAGCGAAAGAGAGAAGTAAGTTGTGGAAAGAGAGAGTACAAGAGTGGGACATAGAGATCTGCTCTCAACGATTAAGTATAGAGCAAGGCGAGGAAGGCTACAGTGAGAGAGACTGAGAGAAAAAAGAAAAGAGAAGAAATCATCAGTAGAGGTAAGAGAGGAAGATAAGGAGTAAAACCATTAGAAGAGGAAAGATAGATGATATACTTGAAAAAGGAAGAAGAGAGAGTGAGAGGAGAGAGAGAACTGTGAAAGGATGTAAATTGAGGGATGAAAGAACAATGAGAGAGCAATGAGAGTAGAAGGATAGAAGAGAGTGGGAGAAGAAAGAGATGATACCATAGAGAAGAGAAAGAGAGGGAATTAAGAAGTGCAAAGCAAGAGAAGAGAGAGTGGGAGAGAGGAGATAATTCTGCAAGGATGCAGTGAGAGAAATTGAAAGGAGAAATAACGATGAAAAGAGTAGAGAGAGGCAGAAATAGAGAAGAGAGAGGCAGAAGAAGAGAGGAAACCATGGAAAGAAGAAAGAGAGGAAACAGAAGTGCAAAACAAGAGAGGAAAGAGTGGGAGGGAAGAGAGAATTCTGGAAGAATGAAGTGAGAGAAATTGAAAGAAGGGAGATTGATGAAAAGAGTAGAGAGAGAGGCTGAAGAAGAGAAGAGAGTGAGGCAGAAGAAGAGAGGAAACCATAGAGAAGAGAAAGAGAGGGAATGAATTAAGAAGAGCAAAGCAAGAGGAGAGAGAGTGGGGAGAGAATTCTGGAAGGATGAAGTGAGAGAAACTGAAAGGAGAAAGAGCTATGTGAAGAGGAGAGAGAGGTAGGAGAAGAGAAGAAAGAGAAGAAGAAGAGAAGAAAGAGAAGAAGAAGAGGAGAAGAAGAGAAGAAGCAGAGAGGAAACCATCAGAATAGAAAAGAAAGGGAAAAAGAAGTGTGGAACAAAAGAAGAGAGAGTGAGAGAGAAGAGAGAATTGTGGAAGAAATTAAAAGCAGAAAGAATGATGAGTAAAAACTATTGGAAGGAGAGAAAGAGGAATAAGAGGAGTGGAAACCATGAGGAGAGAGTTGAAGAGGGCAGAAAATTGTGGAAAGAGAGAGTTAAGACTCTCGTCAGACGTGTCGGATGCACGGAGAAATTCGGTTGGGGGACTTTACTGGCCTCTCCATCAACCCCTGAGCAATAAGTCACCCCTTCACTTTTCTCAACATCAGCCCCCTCCCACTCATTGTCCTTCCCGTCCTCCCACTCCTTATTTATCAGAACGTTCAATTCACACGTCTCAATCTTTCTTGCACAGTGGCGCAGAGCTCTTGCCACGACCAAAAGTAAAGAGTATTCTCCACATCTCAGTAGTATTCTTGCGCGATTTTCAGAGAAGTAGGTCTACTACATTTACCGTTTAACTTACATAATAGCTATGAGAAGAGCCTACATGTTTAAAGCCCATCATTCCTACAGTTATATATTTTTATTTTCCTCCACCTACTGTCTAAAGAACTTACTTCACTCCCTGAAACCTAATACTAAAGTGTCAAAAACAGAAAAACTCCCTAGGGAGTAAAAGTGACTCCATTTAAATAACATGAGGAGCATCTCTATTTTGAAACTTACATTGTAATAGGTTAGAAGGTCTAAGCTCAGATGAGAAAGCATAATAGAGGTGTCTGTCATTGAGTCAACTAAATTCAATACCACAACCAGAAATTTGATCAACTCATGAAATATATGTTTGTATGATAATTATTATATTCTTAATATTAGTAGACGATAAAAATTTATACAATTTTTAAAATATTTTATTCTATTCGAAATACCAGCCAACAAATATTTTTGATCTGCAATTCAAATCTAAACCGCGTGATCTGGAGTCAGCCATTTTTGGTAGCTGCTCAGCTGATATAATTGTTACAACTTTTGCCGATAGATAGCGCAATCGGCAGTGCCAATGAGACGACCGGTTTTTATGTTTTAGATTTAGGTTATGTTGTTAGGAATCATTGTCACCAATACGTAAGTTATTAGAATGATTTTATTTGCAGTTTCTATAAAAAAATGTAGATGGAGGAAAAATGTTGTGTACATCACGAGCGAAAAATACTTTTTCTCCCTCAGGAAAATTGCTGCCCTCGGCTTCGCCTCGGGCTTCAAACTTTTTCCCACAGGGAGAAAAAGTCGTACTTTTCACTCTAGATATACAAATAATTTCAGCTTAGTAAGATGAACTGTTTCATTGAAAATATTGTAATATAATCATGTAAACCGTGATGTAACGGCTAGTATTTGTGGTAGAATTATTTTCGACTAGCAGCAGGTAACCCGTGCTCCGCAAGGGTCTGAATGAAAACTTAACAAACTAATAACTTGACCTACTGAAATCTTGAAGGATTTGAAATAGGTCTATAACCATTCTAGGTAAATTAAGAATCTATATTAGTCCAGTCAACGAAAGATTATAGAGGGAATAGTTTGGAATACAATTTTCAACTCCACAGCTCTTTTAAGGAGAGTAAGAGGATTAACATATCAAAAATCCTCGCCCCTACCCCCTGTGCTAAAGGGGTGGGGGTAGTTTGGAAGTACCATTTTTTCATTTTTCGCTTATATCTCGGAAAATATGCATCTTATGAGCATTCTTATTCGGTGCAAAATTTAAGCGAACAAAATTACCAACAAGTCTTGTCCTTTACATTTTTTCCATATCTTTTATAGTTTCTGAGATATCCGCTCTTGAAAGTGAGACATTTTTTAAAAAAAAACTTCTGCCTCCAATTTTTTCATCTTTTCGGCCTTATAATTTCTGAAAGATTGATGAAAAAATTCCGTGCTGATTATGAGATAATAGAGCATCAAATTATCTTCAATTTGATGTATATTTTCACTATTTTACGCATTTCCCTACGACTGATGCAGCAGTTTTAGTGTTGAGAGTGAAATTTCCTGTTCAGCAACAATAGATCAGTTGACAATGAAATTTGAAGGAAATGTTTGGAACACAATTTTCGAATTTGCAGCTTTGTTGATACTTGTTTGAAGGTGAGCATATCAAGAATCCCAACCCTTACATCATATGCTGGAGGGATGAGGGTGGTTTGAAAGTTAGGAATACAAAGAGATCGAAACGTATTTTCACAAAATAATTGTTACAAAATAGTTTGGAGGGCATGTTCATTTGAATTAGCCCACTTCAATTATCTGTTTTGCTATTCGCTATAGGGCCAACAATACAACAGCAAAATATTGAGAATTTCCCTCATGATTTCTGCTTTAAGTCCCGGACTCAAATAAGTCGAGAACTTAATAGACCGTGGAGTTCAGAATATAAACCTTGACTCAGAATGTTAAATTTAGACCCAAGCCTTTATTTTTAGTCCTGGACTCTGTGAGTCCAGAACTTATAGATCTCGAACTCGGAAAACGGCCCCTAAAGGTAGACGCAGACACAGATCGTCATCGGACGGACGGCACGCATCGGACGGATCGGATTATTAGATTTGATGCATTGCTTTCAAATAGAGTGCGCAAACCTATACGGATGCGGATAGGTATGCGCACTCCAATTGAAAACAATGCATCGAATCTAATAATCCGATCCGTCCGATGCGTGCCGTCCGTCCGATGACGATCTGTGTGCGCCTACCTTTATGGAACCTAATCACAAAATGAAATTCAGATCATAGATTTAGTGGAAGAGAGAATCAAGCAATAACAAATGAAGAAGCCATCCAATATTGTTATTTCTATTGATTTCAGAATAGCACAACATTTTCCGAATCCACTTGCTTGTAATAGAGCATAAGCAAGCATAAGCAAACAAATGAAGAGGGACTCTGATCGATAAGAGCAGCAGAATATTGCTATACTTATGTTACTTTGTATCATTGGTAGACGAAGCAAATGTCTATATTATTTCCATTTTCCAGGCAGATATAGATAAAATATACACAAATACAATAATAGTCCCAGTTGCAATACGAGAAGCACTTGAATTGCATGAGAAACAAAAGCACTTGTCCATGAACAAGTGGCTCCCCGCCTGTCACTGGGGAACAATATAGTGGAATGTGTGTTGTCGGTTCTTATCGCGCCTGCGCGAAGATACGCGTGAGTGAGCCGATGCAGGAATTTATCGGCGACTCGATTCCAATAAATTGGTACTATGGGGTGTTGAGTATGTGGGAAAAGACCCTTGAAGCATTCCTACACCAATTCGCTAGTGAGATCTAGGTTCGACCTTCTAGAAACCTCTGGAAAGCAAAGATTTGAGAAATAGATGGAGAGGTCGATATAAGGACTACGTCCGGACTATATCATCCTATTTCAGGACGAGGATAATTTTATTTAGGAAATATATTTTGAGAAATATACCATTTTTCTAAACGGTAGAATTTGACAATATATTCGTGTTTTTTTCATTAAATATATTTTGAATGAAGTTATGGAAGTACTAAGCTCTTAGCTACTCAGTATTATCATAGAGAAACAAAAGCATAAGTAGATATCCCATGTTGATATTATGTTGATATTAATATTCACAACTGATTATTAATCTTGGAAATCGTAAATCAGAAAAAACTATCAACTTCAGGGTAATATATTTCTGTGAGCTCAAAACATAATATCATAGAGAAACAATAGTGTAGGTAGATATCCCATGGTATAGGGCGTTTATGTCACAACTTTAACTATTATCTGAAGCCACTTAGTGTCCACGTAGTTCCATCCCGTGAAGCTGCGTGACGCTGGTAGTCTCTCATATTGTGACATTCACACACTCACCCCAACAAAACATTAAAAATTGACAGTAATCGGCTTGAGATAACAGTAAAAGTTGCGACATAAATGCCCTATACCATGGGATATCTACTTACACTATTGTTTCTCTATGGTATTATTTTTCGAGCTTACACAAATATATTATCTTGAAATTGGTAGTTTTTTTCTGATTTACGATTTCCAAGATTAATACTCATTTGTGAATATAAATATTAACATAACCATAGAATAAACGATCAATTCTCATAAATGGCTTTTTTCTGACATAGCTTGGAAAAATTCATGATATTGGGGCCCTGTTTCATAAAACTAATCCAATTACATGCTCAATATAGCCAATAAAATCAGCTGTTCCTGTATTACAGGACTTCTTAGTTTTCATGAAACAGGCCTCTGAACTGTTACGAAACAAGTTTATAAATAGGAGAGTTTTCAAGAGATCACCTGTTCCTTTTCCATATTATGTTGCAAGGTATCCATAATACATTGTACCTTGTATTCTAGGTGAATTGATTATATTGTATTTGTATTTCTCAACGAATATTTCTGAACGAATAGAATTGATCATTGTACTCAGTAATTAATTCATTTCTTAATGAATGAATGGAGTTGAATCTAATAATAATTAAAGTTATTTCAAAATGTTATTTATCACAAATACATATAATAATTATTTATAATGTATAATAATGTATAATAATTGAAAAATGGAAGAATTTTTTTAAAAAATGCCCGGTACTTTTTTATATTATATTTGTTTGTTTCATCCAACAGACGACTAAATTGATGAGAATTAATTATTTCAGAGTCGGAAACTTTACCTCTTTTTAATAATGGAGAGTTGCACCTCACCAGAGATCTTTGAAAAACAGGGAAATCCTGACAGCTACCCTTACTTTCCTCGAAAAACGAAATTGGAAAAAATGGAATCCAATTTATAAAGCAGCGCCTTTTTGACATGTTGACGACCACTGGCTAGAGAATTCTGTCAAGATTGTCAGAGACAAATCTTTTGTTTGCTAAAAAAGTTGACGGAAATATGAATGTGGAAGTCACTTTTTATTGAAATGAAAATACAGTTTTGAATCGTTTTTTCCAAGAAGAGATCATTCAGTACTCAATGAGTAATTCGAACATTTCTAGTTGTTGGTGAGATAAATAAAGTTCAAACGAACAAAGTTTCAAGCAATCTCTGAATTTCCAAAGTACACTCAATGATATTACAATCATGTTTTCCATTCCAAGAAATTTTCGTAGAGACCAAAAAATATAGCTTGAAATAGGAGTATTATGAAGTATGATTTTATTCTTTTCATAATAATAATGATACATTTGAACAAACCAAATTCATAAATATATTGCACAGAAAGAGTTCACAATATCATTCAAAAAAACTAGTACAGTGGAAAAATTGCATGCTAATGATGAGAATTAATATAATGTTTGAAAATGTACAATATAAAATGAACTTGGACATAATAGAACGCATACGATACTAGTAGCTCTGTGAACAGTAGACCTCACGCAGTATTCTCATCCACAAGTACCTGATTGAAACTATAGACCTTATGGAAATACAGCAATAGACTGGCTTCTCCACACATCTGTGTAATCACTTGTCAGCTGATTTATGATGAATAATTCTATAGTCTGATTTTTACTCTAATATTGGCGTATGAAGGAGGCTCCTTTTTCCTTTTATATTATCCTTGAAATGGAAAATTTCCAAAAACCTTGTATATACGTCGACGCGCAATCAAAAAAGGAACATACCTGTCAAATTTCATGAAAATCTATTACCGCGTTTCGCCGTAAATGCGCAACATATAAACATTCAAAAAATTAAACAAAGAGAAATGCCAAACCGTCTACTTGAATCTTAGAGCTTGTTCACATGACAGCGATTTACGCTCGATTGGCAAATCGCTCGGTTTGCCAGCCTCGTACACATGACAGCGATTCATGAGCGGTTTGCGCTCGGTTATGATAAATAATTTCTAGGTACTCAATCTAAATATATATATAGTAATAATCACTATATTACTCTTTAACATATTATATTACTGCTCTGATCAAAACCGCACGGTTGACTGAAGACATGTGTACGCTCTCATGCCTGCTCTAGTATATCGAGCCGCCCGGCAACCGAGCGACAACCGAGCGGTTGTAGTCTGAGACTACAACCGCCGCGATTCGCCGGCGACTACTAAAACCGAGCGATGCATGTGTACGGCACCATGTGTTTCCCTATACCTGGCAATCGCTCGGTTTGTCAACCGCGCGACAACCGAACGTAAATCGCTGTCATGTGAACAGGCTCTAAGACCTCACTTCGCTCGGTCAATTACTCTAGATTATAGTGGAAAAGCTGTGGTCATATAGATTATCCTGCTAGAATTAACATCGCATTTTCATATGGAAATAATTCCATTGACAAAATTCTGGTGTGGCGCACTCACACAACTTTCCTTGCCGTTATGAAAATTGATCACCTGACGCTAGTGTACCCGCGCATCTCAAGTCTACTATTCAAAGATTTGAGCCAGCTGGTGACAGGGCAATAAATAACTCTGGAGACACACATGAAGTCTACTATCTCTTCATAGTGAATGATTTAATAGAATCAACAATAATTTGCAATTGAATAATCACATTTTCTCGAATTTAAAACTTATTTTCAATTTTAGGTGAAAATGTTACTGAACATTAATTGTAGAGATTTTCATGCTCAATCTACTACACTTGATTTTTTTTGTTTCAATTGTATCTGAAGCCTGATAATTGGGAATCTATCTGCATTGATGGGGCGGGGCTCCTGAAATTTTTACCGATATGGGACCTGTGGCAGTTGATGGAGCTTATCGATGACTATTTTAAGTATGAATTTGATCAAAATCGTTGGAGCCGTTTCCGAGAAAATCACGAAAAACCCTGTTTTTGACAACATTTTCGCCATTTTAGCTGCCATCTTGAATTGCATTTGATCGAAATTGTTCGTGTCGGATCCTTATAGTGAAAGGGCCTTAAGTTCCAAATTTCAAGTCATTCCGTTAATTGAGAGATGAGATATCGTGTACACAGAAGCACATACACTCATACACACACACACACACACACACACACACACACACACACACACACACACACACACACACACACACACACACACACACACACACACACACACACACACAACACACACATACACACACATACACACATACAGACCAATACCAAAAAACCAGTTTTTTGGACTCAGGGGACCTTGAAACGTATAGAAATTTAGAAATTGGGGTACCTTATTTTTTTCGGAAAGCAATACTTTCCTTACCTATGGTAATAGGGCAAGGAAAGTAAAAAAATGTTGACGAAATGTTATTCTTGTTTTGTTGGACCGAAATCGGATTTCCGGATTACAATAGAGTGCTAAGATTAGTGATAAGATTAATCTGGAGTTCATCGGATAGAGATCCTAATCCTGTAAAGTTGAATACGCCCTAATGGAGAGATTGTGATTTCCTTATTTCAAATGCATTGTATTGCAAGCTTATTATATTGAAGAATGTTTCTATTACAAATTGACTTCAACTCCTTTTCACAAAATGAGACTTGTTTCTCTGTTCTCACACTTGAAGATTATGGAAGAATGTAGGAAAATTGCTCTCTCATCGCATTACATTTCACAAATCATAAATCTTGTCAAATTATGTTACAATACACAAGCTAACCAGAGATCAGGGTTTTGTCTATAGTATATATCGTATAGTTCAGATGAATTGAGAAAAGAAAGGTCTGACAGAATGAAAAGGTACTGGGAAGAAAGGAAGAGAATTGAAGCGAATAAACGAAGAAAGAGGACTAACCAGAGACTACAGTGATCCTATATGGTCATAAAATTGAAAAAAAATGTATATAATATCGTATAGTACCTTAGGTATGTATCGTGATTAGGTATGTTACTTGAATTGTAATCAGGTGTGAGTGTTAACAATCTCCAAAATCCAACCACTTGAAACTGTAGTAATCTTGCATGATTGATGAAATCAAAAACCAGACAAGAACCTGACTTCTGTTCACTGATGCAGAATCCATTACGATGGCTAATAATCACTGCTCCATCATACTCAGGGTTCAAGGTGTGGGTGTCAACAAATCTCCAAAATCCAACAACTAGTGATTGCAATAATCTTCCATGATTGATAAAACCACAAATCAGACAAGAATCTGATTCGACTACTGCAGGATCTGCATCAATTAGTGATAATCACAGTTATATCAGTAATTACAATTCATACAAATTGATAATTACAGTTTAATCAGTACCGACAACAAAACAACTACATCTAATTGAAGCTACATTACACCTAACAGGGGTTGTCAACTGCACGAGACTGTAGTGTTATGATTAAGCTACCAACTACTGACAGGCGTCTGTTCTGAAATCCACTTTAATCTGTCAGTATTTTGTTGAATGGGAAACGTTGAGTTTATATATGAGGAATACTGCATCTCACTATATACCATAGCTATCTATATACATCTATATACATCACTATATACATCTCACTATCTCACTATAGCGTGCTTGAATGTGGGATTATACCCTTATTAGCACCTGCTTTACCTAGGCTACTGCAACAGAGTAGGCTACGATTTCGACTCAGACTAATGTGATTTGATCGACTTGTCATCACAAAGGCTGCATGTAAGCATAGATTAATTTGTAGTTCTGTGTCCCACCATGCGACAGTAACTTGTGTCTGTTTGAATATTGGTGTCTGGTGTGATTAATAACATCTATTTGCAGAATTCATTACAGGTGATAATTATCTGGGCAGAGATGGGAATTATAAGCACTTGTCATGAGATTATGATACGTGGATCTCGAAATCTACACGTATCTCATAACAATAATTTTTTTGATATAAATAAAAATATAAATCTTAGTACCCTTTTAAATTATTTCGTCACGACATGTTTCGGCTACTATAGTGTACTCATAATGTACTATGTACTACCATAGAGGAACAATAGCGTAAGTAGATATCCCATGGTATGGGGAATTTATGTCGCAACTTTTACTGTTATCCCAAGCCGATAGTTCACATAGTTCTTTCCTATGCAGCTGTGTGACGCTTGTAGTCTCTCAAATTGTGCCGTTCCTACACTCTCACCCCAACAAAACAGTAAAAATTGACAATAATCGGCTTGTGATAACACTAAAAGTTGCGACATAAATTCCCTATACCATGGGATATCTACTTACGCTATTGTTTCTCTATGGTACTATCTACTACTATTCATGTACTCCGTACAAAATTACTTTTGACTTGGAGGAATTGCGCCGCAAAGAAATGGAGGGAGATCAGCCAATCACTGTGATGGATAGAGTCACAGGTACAAGCGCAGTTGCCAATTTGTCGATTAGAGACAGTCGACTCAATGCTTTGAGAGAGGAAACGTCGTAATTTAACATGAGCGCTTGAATACTCACTGGAAATTAGAGAATGCTTGCCGGTTCAGAGCGGTAACATCAGCGCCGTTCTATCCCTACCGCTGTATGCCTTCTCTGCTGCGAATGTCCCTCCCAAGTCAAAAGTAGTTTTGTACGGAGTATAATGCCATTTTCAAGTCATAATTTAAAAGGGTACCCGGATTTATATTTTTATTTATATTAAGTGTAGCCCTAAAGAAAAAAGACAATTATTATGATCTTTGCAACTTCAATATAATATCGTTTTCTCATACAGCAAAGGAATGATGCCTCCTGTATATGTTTGAGTTCAATCCTCTTTGAAAAGAGACAAGGGGAAGAGATTTGAGAGAAAGAACACTTAAGTATGCTTTGATGAAATATCATTCTGGGAATTGCAATATATTATTCAGGACTAAAATAATGTTAGAGTATGGCAGAAGAATTCCAGTAAATAATTAACTCTCTGTTCAGGGAAGGTACAAGGGAAAGAGATTTCGAAGAGATGGAACATTCGAATATGCTTTGTTTATATATCATCATTGGAATCTAAATGTTTTTCCAAACTGATATATTATTGGAGTATAGCAGGAGCATTCCAGTATATAATCAACCCTCTGTTAAAGAGAAGAGATTAAGAATAGAATGAACATTGTTTTGTCGAAGTATGTGAATTTCAATATATCATTCCAAGCTGATAAAGAATATTATAAGACTATATCGGGGCACCGAGATTCGCTCGTTATTTATTTATAAACTATTGATGAACAGAACACAATGCTTCAAAATGATTGGGGAAGGACTAACAGGTACAGCCCAAAACTGTTTCTTCCCCGAATTTTGATTTATACACTATGAATAGCCGAGAAAGTAGGTTATTTTCCATACACTTGAATTCAGGTTCGATTTTCAGTCCAAACATTTGAAAACAAAAAAGTTCTATTTAGATTATTTACGAACCAAATTGAATAACAAAATAACACTCACTAATCACTTAAAATTGTCAAATAATGATTAATAATGACTGAAAATTATTATATAGTCTAGTTTAGAATGATTATCATGTCATGTCAACAAATCAGATTATTTTGATCAAATCGATTAAAATTTCTAGATAATATTTCTCGCTGATTTATTACACAGCTGGAAATAATTATGTTCCTCTCCCACACATGCATCTTCTGTTTCCACAGAGAACGAAATTATCATCTGTTTTCCCAAGGATGAATAATTATCAACCTTTTCATGTCTTTAAGCAAGTTTTCCCAGGGAGATGAGACCTAGTGCAATCGAATTTTTTTATCATAAACATACTATGTTTCAAATTTCGTGAAAATCGTGAGAGCCGTTTTCGAGATCCGTTGGACATAAATAACCAAATATAAAAATATAAACAGATATACAGAAATTGCTCGCTTAATATAATAGGATATCAGGAGCATTCCAGTGAATAATTAATTCTCCGTTACATGCAGCTGATCCGATAGACGGAGGGTTAAAGAAGAGTAATTCCAATGAGAGCAAATACTCAACTAAATAGTAGAAATATCATCAAGAGACCGAATCTAACCTGATCGAAGAGAGAGCTTCATCTGGATATCAAATTAAATGCATGAATACAGCGTTAGGGAGGAAGCTAGCTGTATTTTTAAACGAATCAACTAAATAGTACAAAATATCATCAAGAGACTGAATCTGAATGAATCTACCCTGATCCAAGAGAGAGCTTCATCTAGATATCAAATTAAATGCGTTCATGAATACAGCGTTAGGGGGAAAGCTAGCTGTATATTTTATTCTTAAACGAAAAATATGTACAGTATGTGATCGTTTTTTTTTTGGAAAATAGAGTCGACTACCCACATTATTGCTTTCTGGAACCCTCAAGTAAACAAGTTATAGAGGAGCCTATCCCACTCTATCATTGATATAGTGTGCTGATGGGAAAATAATGACTTTACTCAAAGCCTTAACGGGAAATTGATGCATATTGCACCCACCAGTCTCACCAACCGCCATATTTATTCATAAACAAGTCATGGGTAAACATTCTCATGCGTTTTTGCAGTGAATATAGTGTTCTCTTCTCATTTTTCGCTTTAAAAATTAATAATGTTATTTATTGCTCAACCAAGAGGTCACGTAGAAATAGCGCTTTTCTCTAGAAGTCACTATGATCGTCAACCACATAATAATCATAGAGATAAAATAGCGTAAATAGAAACACTTCATTCACATGGGCTACTCTTTAAATTAATAAAACAATTTAAGAAATCTTAGAGCACCCTTTATTTTTAAAAAAACTTTGAAATGGTTTAACCATTAAATATATACTATCATTAGTTTAATAGGTTAAACTATTTTAAAGTTTTTTGAAAATAAAGGGTGCTTTAAGATTTTTTATATTGTTTTATTAGCGTAAATAGATATCCTATGGTATAGGGCGTTTATGTCGCAACTTTTACTGTTAACTCAAGCCGATTATTGTCGATTTTTACTGTTTTTTGGGGTGAGAGTGTAAAAAAAATTAAAATAATAAAAGCGACACAATATTGATTGATTGATTGATTGAGTACTCTATTTATGTTGATTACAATATATACTGACTTATACACTTATTTACAATAGCTTACAATACAGCAAAATTATAGATGAATTTACATGATATAGACTAAGAAAATAATCATTGAACTGTATATGATATGAAAAAGCAATTTGTAATATAATAACTATAGATAATTATATTGTTATGCATCTACATAAATTGGCGGAGCTTTGGACATATCAATGTCCATTCTTCTGAAAGAATATTAAAAATATTCTTCCCACTAACTCTCTACCAATATGAAAGACAACCAGCGTCACGGGAAAGAACTACGTGGACTATCAGCTTGAGATAACAGTAAAAGTTGCGACATGAACGCCCCATATCATGGGATAACTATTTACGCTATTTTTGCTCTATGAATGTATGTGGTTGACGATTATGGTGACTTCTGGAGAGAAGCGATATCTACTTGTGCTATTGTTTCTCTATGATATTATAATTCACGCCCTTCATGATAAAAAACACGTGAAGAATGAAGCATACGGAAGTCACACTGCAAAGACTCAAGTTAATGTGTGATTATTTTATAAGACGATGTTTTATGTAGAATGAGTTCATTCCACATCAGAATATGATGAAGAATCGTCATCTTATCTGTTTCATCTATCATCAATATCCACTCAAATCTGAGCATGATTTTGACATATTTTGATTGGAAAAATGGTAATTTTGTTTTCCTCCTTTAAAACTGTCTGTACATCCTTCTTTCTGTTTTCTACGGCGATTTCATATATGCATTACATACTCTTAGGCCTACATTCTTTTGCATTGATGTCGCATTTAATGCAGCATTGCATGCAATGCATTGAATGCAGCATTGCATGCAATATTGCTTTCAATGCTACTACATTTTCATGCTATTCAATGCATTCAATGCTACATATTTCATATTCAATGCTATTACTTCTGCATCCATTGTTGCATTAAAGTTGCATTGAATACATTCTATTTATTCTCTTACATACTTTTACTTTTCTTTATCTCCTATAATCTGTATTTTATAATTTGTGTTCAATTGGTATTTTTCCTTTGGTGGTAATAAACGTGATCCTTGAAAATAGGAAAAATATATATAATTTAAGCAGGATTTTCACATAGCCCTATCAGTGGGAGTGAGAGTGAAACAGTGCAGTGAGAATAACTGAGCACAGTAAAAATAATATAATTCCCACAAGTTTTAAGAGGACTATTCTCACTGAGCCAGACCGAGCTAGTTTTAAAACTGAAGCCTATCTTTCTTCCTGTATCTTTTCTTTGTAATTTTGCCTGACAGAGCAAGTAGGAATACTGAATCTTTCTTTTTGTATATTTCCTGTGTAATTTATTTCAAAATGTGAATTAATTGAATTCAATTAAGCCTGTTTTTCAGTAATTATTCAAAATTATATCTTTAGTATGTGAATATTCCCTATTCTTGTTCCAAATTTGAAAATCTACCTTGTGAAAATACTTGAGGATTGGGTATTTCGTGCATTGAAGAACTACAAGACTTAAGACTTAACCTATTTCGGACTATGTGCTATCTCAATTTGGGAGAGGAATAGCACAAGGTTACCTTATTTTTCATCTCCCTATCATTTTGATAATGTACTTATTGTATGAATGAATGAAGAATGAATGAATTGAATAGAATAGTCCCTTTGAATCTTATAGGGATATGTATTTTCACTGCACCGGACACTCTCAATGAAATTGATATCTAGGGGTACATTCAACTATTCAAGAAGCTCTTCATGTCAGAGAAACTTTCTGTACGAGCCTCAGGCGAGTTCGCAATTGTTCATTGAGTGCATCAAATGTGCTCAGTACACATATTATCACACGAGTCCTCAGGCGAGTGCACAAAAGCTTATGGAGTGCATCAAATTCACTTGGTACAACATTCTTTCATTTGAATTGAGACATTACCTGATAGGGGGTATGGTTATCCATGCCGGTTGCCGGCCGCTGACTGCACCAGCTGATTCAGGCAGCTGTGACAGCCGTGCCAGCTGTTGCAGCTGTGACAGCTGTGACAGCTGATCTGGGCAGCAGCTGCAGCGGTCACCGACTCCTGCTCCCGCCCCCCTCCACACCAACATCCAGGCCACTGGCTTGAGGCACCGACTGCCTCTCAACACCCAAGTGCATTACTGAAACAATCATACAAGAAATTTTATCACTATTTTGTGACATCAATTTCTATCATTTGTTGAATACACATACTTTTGAAAATCACATTCCGGTAAAAAAGTGAATTTGTATGGCTTTTATTGGTGGGAAGTCACTCACGAGAAGGTCCAACCTAGCCTGAATATAATTGACCGAGCGAAGTAAGGTCTGAGATTCAAGTCGACAGTTTGGCATTTCTCTTGAAGTTTAAATGTTTGAATTTTTGAATGTTTGAATGTTTATATGTTGCGCATTTACGGCGAAACGCGGTAATAGATTTTCATGAAATTTGACAGGTATGCTCCTTTTTTAATTGCGCGTCGACGTTTATACAAGGTTTTTGGAAATTTTGCATTTCAAGGATAATAATAAAGGAGAAAGGAGCATCCTTCATACGCTAATATCAGAGTAAAAATCAGACTAGAATTATTATTCATCAAAAATCAGCTGACAAGTGATTACACAGATGTGTGGAGGAGCCAGTCTATTGCTGTATTTCCATAAGGTCTATAGTTTCAATCAGGTACTTGTGGATGAGAATACTGCGTGAGGTCTACTGTTCACAGAACTACTGGTTCAAGCCGTCAATAAGTCATCATACTTCAGCCGGGACCGACAAATGTGTCCATATGATAGATAACACGGGATCGATCAGGTCATGATCAAACATTTTGGTGATGAGCGGTTGTGAACCCGGGACCTCTAGGTTGCTACTCAAGCACTCTTTCCACTAGACCACGGATCCAACCGTGGTATAATGATAGGAATGGGTTGAATAATATTTTTTTGTTAGTGATAATATTTTCATTTGTCGAATGCATGAGTTTAGGATGAGTCTATGTATTATTCCCACCAACAGCAGAATAATGTAGTCATATTATTGTCAACTAACTGGTACACAATAAAATGGTAGAATCATAAACGACACTGACAAACTCAATAGCAGCTTGTTGTATGAAATATTCCAACAGTGTGATGAATGTCCAATGCCCAAAATCACATTCAAGGGCTGGATGCAATCTTTGGAAGGTATAATGATTACGAATTTGAATAAAAATATTGTTCAGTGGTGATGAGCTCATCCTTCATTTTGGAATGAAACCTCCACGGAAATTCATGTGTCATTGTTTATCCATTGATGCATAGATCAAACCAATAATACAGCTTCTCCTTTTCCAAACAAAATTGAAATCTACTCTAACAGCAGCTCTCAAACCTCCGTGTTAGTTTCATTCTGGATTTTGATAGGATTGGAGTAATATGAAGCAACATCGAATGAAATGTTTCCAACCATCGGTAGAGAGTGAAAGTTTACTTTGAAGCTTCACAAAATGATTGTTTTCCAGAAGTTATTCCCAATTTCCACTGTCAGCCTGTCGGAAGACTACAGCCTTTTTTAATGACAGGCAAGGGAGACATTGTCACCTCCACCACTAATAGAACTGCGATCTCAAACGTGAAATTTAAATCGATTGCAATTAGAACAGAGACTGTGTACAACAAAAACAGATCGAAGCTTTCAATTAACATCGGAAAACGTGGAGCCGATCGTATTGTTCAATTTGAAAATTTCCCCAAGCGCGCTTTGTTCTCCAGGCGCGTACTTTTCTCTTTGAGAGTCAATTGAATTGACAGCAACTGTGAAAGGATTGCACCACGGTTAACGTTTCAATCGAATGTAGTTTCTTTTTTCAATTTGTAACACGAGCCGCGCTGAGGTAAAGCATGGTTCCATGATAGTACTATGATAAGATCCACTAAAATCTGTCAGAATGGGAAAAATGGGAGGCATTGATGATTCCTACATTGATAGCTGATAGTGAGATTTACTTTGAACGTTCAACGTTGACTAAAAAAAGAAACATTTATATTGATTAGTGAGGTCCACGTTATAATGGCAGTGGAGAAAGATAGGAGAAAAATGTTGCCCATCCTCTGTCTTGTCAATGCCTTTCATAGATATAGTGTGGTCCACGTTATAATGGCAGTAGATAAAGATAGAAGAATAGCGATGCCAATTCCCTGCATTTTTTGTGGCTTCACGTAACAAATGACAATAATAATAATGATAATAATAATAATAACAATAATAATAATAATAATAATAATAATAATTAATTAATTGATTAATTAATTAATTATATTTCTACACCGTCAAAAACATAATTGTTATCGTTGTGAACCTAGAAAAGAATAGTACCACCGGCTTTGTCGAATGATAGACAAGGATAGCAAAACCAAAGTTGATCAAATACTGTCATTATAACGTGGACCGCACAATAGTAGCTGATACAGGTTTATTGATGTAATTTCAACGGTTTATTCTCGTTTGGAATAATCAATTATATTTTATTAAGCAAGAAATCATATTTTTTAATAAACTCATGATGAATTTCCACAATTAAGTTAAGATGAAATATTTTGTTAAGTAATTATTAATTATCTCTTTTCTGTATAAACCCAAAATTTACAGTCCTAGTTCATAAAAACATATGATCAAAATAAGAATCTTCCAGTAGTATTAAATTTATTTACTTCATATCACTTGAAAATGGCATCAATGTCCGAAACATGTTGTGATAAAATATTTCAAAAAAAGGGTACTGAGATTTTTATTTTCTTTATATTTATAATTATTAATTCTATATTGTTAAAAGACGATCTGGCAACAGAACAAGCGAGAAAGAGATAGCGCTATCCGCTTTGTTGAATGATAGACAAGGATAGCAATAACATTGCTAAACAAACACTGCTATTATAACGTGGTCCTCACTATAGTAATGTGAGTCTCACTATAGTAAAATTCAAACATTCAGCATTGGCTGAATGAGAAGCATTAATGTTATTTTGAAAGGGCTGCTGACAGTATGAAGTGAATTTCATCACTTGAATCATTCTGATAACTGAATGGAATTGATACAAAATGAAATGTTGGACAGCCATTCTATCGCTTTGGGAATGATCATGTTTCCGATTGTAATCCACGTGTAGAATTGGATGGAACTGGATTTCTGTATTAATAACTTAATATGATACTTCGACCTAGTTTTTAAGACCTCATGAATGGGCCTTAAGTTGGATAAATGTTTCAATGAGAAACTGATGTTTTACAGATAATTTTAAGATGAAAAGAATGATCTGAAGTGCTTTAAGACTCGGTTTCAAGTGATTAGAACTCTCGACAGTCCGGTTACATGGATTTCGTGGGCACTTCGTGAAGATGGAAACATACCTAAATATTCTGATTCTAGGGTACCTCAGGATATCCGAGCCACTTGATGCGCATTTGGGGGTCGCGACTGGGCCGCGTAATGGCCGATTCAAAATGGCGGATCCAGCATTAATTAAAATGGTCGTAGACTGGTTATCATCCATGATAGAGACCTCTAGTAAACGCGAATCGAATCACAATGAACTATTCTACCAAGTTTGTTTTTACACATTACCACCTAAAACATGATTTTAACCTACGAAAATGCACTTGTTCAAAAACAATGAATTTTTCACGCGAGTTTTTTCTGAATAACTACTTTAATGACAATTTTTGAATATACAGTCCAAGTAATTGTAGCTTATGTTCACTGTGAATACATTTACAGAGTGGAAAGGGAAATTTTGTCCCCGATGATTGTATGTTCCAAGTTTTTGAAACTGAATTAATCATGGAAAGAGTAATTAAAATTAGATAAATATCTAGAACATTATATTTCGGGTAGTTATGAACACTTAGTTGGTAGAATCAATCCGATATCTCTCACTATTACCACGGAATAAGCATAAAGTAGTGTTTCTTTCCTCTGTGCTATTACTGAATATAAATCGATATAAAAGAATTTATCAGTTATGACCGCCATCTTGAATTTATCAATCATGAAAAATATATTCGTTGTTTTCTCATCAATATTCTTATTCGGCTGGTTGTAACAAAGATATTGATACCATTTTCAAGTTTCGATTTTATAGTTCAGTTTTAATGATAGTTAATTGTCTCAGCGGCTAGAATGACATCACAAAAATCATAACTCTAGAACAAAAAGTGATAAAAGCTTGAAACAAACGGGAATAGATCATAAATTCTATTTCAAAGAAGTTTTGTTTGGAACTGGATTTCTGTATTAATAACTTAATATGATACTTCGACCTAGTTTTTAAGACCTCATGAATGGGCCTTGTGTTGGATAAATGTTTCAATGAGAAAATAATGTTTTACAGATGATTTTAAGATGAAAAGAATGATCTGAAGTGCTTTAAGACTCGGTTTCAAGTGATTAGAACTCTCGACAGTCCGGTTACATGGATTTCGTGGGCACTTTGTGAAGATGGAAACACACCTGAATATTCTGATTCTAGGGTACCTCAGGATATCCGAACCACTCGATGCGCATTTGGGGGTCGCGACTGGGCCGCGTAATGGCCGATTCAAAATGGCGGATCCTGCATTAATTAAAATGGTCGTAGACTGGTTATCATCCATGATAGAGATCTCTAGTAAACACGAATCGAATCACAGTGAACTATTCTACCAAGTTTGTTTTTACACATTACCACCTAAACATGATTTTAACCTACGAAAATGCACTTGTTCAAAAACAATGAATTTTTCACGCGAGTTTTTTCTGAATAACTACTTTAATGACAATTTTTGAATATACAGTCCAAGTAATTGTAGCTTATGTTCACTGTGAATACATTTACAGAGTGGAAAGGGAAATTTTGTCCCCGATGATTGTATGTTCCAAGTTTTTGAAACTGAATTAATCATGGAAAGAGTAATTAAAATTAGATAAATATCTAGAACATTATATTTCGGGTAGTTATGAACACTTAGTTGGTAGAATCAATCCGATATCTCTCACTATTACCACGGAATAAGCATAAAGTAGTGTTTCTTTCCTCTGTGCTATTACTGAATATAAATCGATATAAAAGAATTTATCAGTTATGACCGCCATCTTGAATTTATCAATCATGAAAAATATATTCGTTGTTTTCTCATCAATATTCTTATTCGGCTGGTTGTAACAAAGATATTGATACCATTTTCAAGTTTCGATTTTATAGTTCAGTTTTAATGATAGTTAATTGTCTCAGCGGCTAGAATGACATCACAAAAAATCATAACTCTAGAACAAAAAGTGATAAAAGCTTGAAACAAACGGGAATAGATCATAAATTCTATTTCAAAGAAGTTTTGTTTGGAACTTTATATCAAAAAATTGTCATTGAAAGTAGTAATTCAGAAATACTCTCGTGAAAAATTTATTGTTTTTGAAAAAGTGCATTTTTGTAGAATAAAATCATGTTTAAGGTGGAAATTTGTAATAACAAACTTGGTAGAATCATAGTTCATTGTGATTCGATTCGCGTTTACTAGATGTCTCTATCATGGATGGTAACCATTCTATGACCGTTTTAATTAATGCTGGATCCGCCATTTTGAATCGGCCATTACGCGGCCCAGTCGCGACCCCCAAATGCGCATCAAGTGGTTCGGATATCCTGAGGTACCCTAGAATCAGAATATTTAGGTCTATCTCCATCTTCACGAAGTGCCCATGAAGCCCTGTTTTTGAGCCATGAGAAGCCGGACTGCAAGAGGTTTCAATTAACAAAAATCTGGTGTGGCGCACTCACACTACTTTCCTTCCCGTTATGAAAATTGATCACCTGACGCTAGTGTAAACGCGCATCTCAAGTCTAAGATCTGAGCCAGCTGGTGACAGGTCAATAACGCTGGATACAAACGAGATCTGCTATCTCTTCATAGTTAATGATTTAATAAAGAATCAACAGTTGCCAACAGTTTGCAATTGAATAATTTTCTCACATTTTCTCAAATTTCACGCTTATTTTCAATTTTGGGTGAAAATGTTACTGGACATTAATTGTAGAGATTTTCATGCTCAATCTTTTCCATTTGAATTTTCATGTTGAAGGCTCCCACCTCTTATATCCTCATTTTTAATGTTGTCGCGGCGGTCACAGCCCTTTTTCATGCGAGGGAATCTCATTTCTGATTATTGATTAAATGGAAATTATTAATTTATGTATTTCTCTATAGGCCTATTCTAGCAATATTTTGCTGACAGCTTGATTCCCTGAAAAGTGATAGTTGATGAGATTTTGAAGAAGTAATTCATACTTTCTGCCATAGCTGATGTGATGAAACATCGAAAGTATTTTCAGTTGAAACCAATGTAACAGATGAAATTATAGTTATAAAAACATTAAAGAAATTTCAAATTTCCAGTCAGAACTAATTATAGAACGTGATAAAAAAAATCTGGTGTGGCGCACTCACACAAATTTCCTTGCCGTTATGAAAATTGATCACCTGACGCTAGTGTTCCCGCGCATCAAAAGTCTACTATTCAAAGATTTGAGCCAGCTGGTGACAGGGCAATAACGCTGGAGACACACATGAGGTCCGCTATCTCTCCATAGTGAATGATTTAATAGAATCAACAATAATTTGCAATTGAATAATCACATTTTCTCGAATTTAAAGCTTATTTTCAATTTTAGGTGAAAATGTTACTGAACATCAATTGTAGAGATTTTCATGTCAATCTTTTCCACTCAAAATTTTTTGTTTAAATTGTATCTGAAGCCTGATAATTGAGAATCTAAAATCAAACTTTGCATAGATGGGGCTAAGCTCCTGAAATTTTTACATATATGGGACTTGTGGCAGTTGATAGAGCTTATCGATGACTATTCTAGGTATGAATTTGATCAAATCGTTGGAGCCGTTTCCGAGAAAATCACGAAGAACCCTGTTTTTGAGCCATAAGAAGCCGGACTGCAAGAGATTTCAATTCACAAAAATCTGGTGTGGCGCACTCACAAAACTTTCCTTCCCGTTATGAAAATTGATCACCTGACGCTAGTGTAAACGCGCATCTCAAGTCAAAGATCTGAGCCAGCTGGTGACAGGTCAATAACGCTGGATACACACGAGAT
>NC_052509.1:60689569-60712069 GCF_014356525.2 Nilaparvata lugens
AATGGGTAGACTGTTTAGATTTTATTTAATAATTCTTATGGGTTTTATCGGCTGAGAGATGTTCTGCCTCGCTGTATTACCCAATGTAATTTCCTATCAACGCTCAAGTTTGAAGGTTTTGTTCTGGGTTCTTCATGTTTTCTCAGTAAAAATTTGCACTTTGACTCCCTGATTTTTTATTTTTGACTGTTCAGATAATATCAATAATGAGCTCATATCACACTCTTGTCAGGGATATTCTTGTCTATTTATCAGGAGGGGTAATTTGTGATGTTCTATTTTTGACCGAGCGAAGTGAGGTCTAAGATTCAAGTCGACGGTTTGGCATTTCTCTTAATGTTTGAATGTTTTAATGTTCATATGTTTATATGTTGCGCATTTACAGTAAAACGTGGTGAAAGATTTTCATGAAATTTGACAGATATGTTCCTTTTTTAATTGCGCGTCGATGTATATACAAGGTTTATGGAAATTTTGCATTTCAAGGATAATATAAAAGGAAAAAGGAGCCTCCTTCATACGCCAATATTAGAGTGAAAACCAGACTATAGAATAATTCTACTCTGAATAAATCTGAATAATTATTATTCATTATAAATCAGCTGACACGTGATTACACAGATGTGTGGAGAAGCCACGCCTTATTTTCGCTTTATTTCCATAAGGTGTATAGTTTCAATCAGGTACTTGTGGATGAGAATACTGCGTGAGGTCTACTGTTCACAGAACTACTAGTTATGCTGTTGGAACGTCTTGATAATCGTTGTAGAAAGTCGATGATAGTCGTTGTAGAGCCTTGATAACGAGCAGTTCGAATGAATGGGAATTAACAATGAATGTAATTGGTTGAATTAAATGAATTTTTAGCAAAATTCAGAACGGATTTTAGAACCAGGAGCCGAATTCAAAGAGATATTCAGCATCAAATCAAAATTCGATTTCAGGTAGCAAAATCCGTCTTGATTTGCTCTGAATTTCGATTTTGCACGTACGTTGAAGAAGGTTTCCCTATCTGGAAATCTGGGAAGCAGAATATGCGGGACCATCAATGCATGTCTCACTCCATTCCAAGGAGATGTCAAATGAGAAAGCGTTCAGTAGGAGACATCATTATATTTGCAGCATCTTCTGCTACAAAACTCAGCTACTAAAAGTGGACCACATCATCATTATTATCATCAAAATCATTATCGTCATCACATAAATCATCATAGTGAGATATATGCTGAACTTTCATCTTCTGTTGTAGATCTATACTTCCGATTCATCTAATAATGACAGTTTGAAGAGCGTCTGGGAAGAAATATTGAAGATGAGAAAAATCATAACCAAAGAGAGCATTGCGAAGAGATGAAATATTGTTGTAGAAGTTGTATTGATGGTAGTGAGGGAGTAAGGGGGAGGAGGTGGAAGATGATGAGGAGCAAGAGTGGGAGGAGAAGGGGGAGGTGGTGAAAGAGGAGGAGAAGGAACATTAAGTGGAAAGATTTCGGGTATCGCATCATTAGCTAGAGTACCTGGAAGCTCCTCAATATTTTCCGATAGATGGATTTAGTGACACCGCTCGACGGAGCTTGAGAGTGAGAGAGAGAAAGGTGATGTAATGAAGGAGAGTGGAAGAGAGTTGGAGGAAGAGAGACCGAGAAAATTGCTGGAAAAGGAAAAGAGAAGAAGGTTAGGGAAAAAAACACTTATTATGAAGGTTGTGCGGGAAAATTCAGAAGAAAAAGAAGGAAGGAATGAAGAGTAAGAAGAAAGATGATATTAAGAAGAAGAAAAAAGAAGGATGAGAAGGGGGAGAGAACGACAAGGTAAGAAGGATGAATAAAGAGATTGAGAACGTTCATATTTGATAATTCGTAGGGAAAAAATATGTTGAAGGAGTTTTATAGTAAAGTTACAGAGAAAAGAAGTAAAAGTTTGGAAGTTCAAAAATAATCATGGAAGTAGAAGTAGGAGAAGAAGTAGAAGGAGAAGTAGAAAGAAGATATGAAGAGAAAACGGATGAAGAAAATTAAGGAATGGATAGGAATAAGTCAGTGAGTGTGAGAGGAAGAAGTGGAAAAGGAGAAGATAAAACAAAGATTAAAAAGAAGAAAAAGCCAATAAGAGGAGAAAACTATAAATCCTGAGAGAATAAGAAGTGAATGTGTTTAATGAGAGGAATAGGAGAAGGAAGAGGAGTAGTGAGAGGAGGTGGAATGGGAGTAGGATGGGAAGGAGGAGAAGGAGGAGAAGAAATTAGAAGAAGGAGAAGGAGAAGAAGGAGGAGAAGGAAGAGATGGAGGAGAAGGGGAGATGGAGGAGGAATAGGAGAAGGAGGAGAAGGAGGAGAAGGAGGAAAAGGAGGAGAAGGAGGAGAATGATGAGAAGAAGGTGAAGGAGGAGAAGGAGGAGAAAGAGAAGGAAGATGATGTGAAGGAGGGAGATGAGGGAGTGAAAGGAAAGGAGAAGGAGGAGGTGAAAGACGAGAAGGACGGATGAGGAAAGGCATGATGATGTTGAGGAAAAAGTACTGAAAAAGGAAGTGTGTAAAGGAAAAGAGGTGCGGATACAGAAGTAGATGTTTGAGGAGTTTAATACCGTGTAAAGAGATCTGTCGGCTCCTTAGCGTGAGAGTTAGTGCGGTGGGGAGGAAGGTGGATCGATAATCATCTCCTTCTCCTCTAATAAGTGAAGTGGCGACAGGTTGTAACCTCTATCATTCATAAGTATCACCTGAAATCCCACTCAACCCCTCAGCCTTTTTTAGGGGATGGTAATCATCGTTCAATATACTCGTACAACTTGGATTCTCAAATATTTCTTCTGCCACATTGATGAATCTCTGCCAAACTTATTCCTCAAATAGCATATTTCCATTGTTATATTGAAAAAATCTGGTGTGGTGCACTCACACAACTTTCCTTGCCGTTATGAAAATTGATCACCTGACGCAAGTGTTACCGCGCATCTCAAGTCCACTTTTCTAAGATCTGAGCCAGCTGGTGACAGGACAATAGCGCTGCAGACACACGAAGTTTGCTATCTCTTCATAGTAAATCATTTAATAGAATCAACAGTTGCCAACAGTTTGCAATTGAATAATAACATTTTCTCAAATTTCGAGCTTATTTTCAATTTTCGGTGTATATGCTACTGAACATTAATTGTAGAGATTTTTATGCTCAATCTTTTCCACTTAATTTGTTTTGTTCTTATTGTATCTGAAGCCTGATAATTGAGAATCTAAAATCAAACTTTGCATAGATGGTGCAGTGCTCCTGAATTTTTTTCAGATATGAGACTTGAGGCAGTTGATAGAGCTTATCAATGACTTTTCTAAGTATGAATTTGATCAAAATCGTTGAAGCCGTTTCCGAGAAAATCGCGAAAAACCCTGTTTTTGACAACATTTTTGCCATTTTAGCCGCCATCTTGAATTGCATTTGATCGAAAATGTTCGTGTCGGATCCTTATAGTGTAAGGACCTTAAGTTCCAAATTTAAAGTCACACACACACACACACACACACACACACACACACACACACACACCACACACACACACACACAGACCAATTCCAAAAACCACTTTCTTGGACTCAGGGGACCCTGAAACGTATAGAAATTTAGAAATTGGGGTACCTTAATTTTTTTCGGAAAGCAATACTTTCCTTAATTTGGAATCATAATTTTACAAAATTTTCGAGAACTCAAGCTGGATAAATTATTATTGTGTTGGAGTGGAGCCAGGAAATATTGTCTGTAATGAATTCTGAAGAATATATCATGTTTTATATCATTTCTTTCTCTTATTGAAGCCAGCCTATTCCTTATCAGTCTCATTTCTTCCGTTCTCTCTATTGAAGCATCTTCCTCATCAATCTCATTTTTTTCTCTCTCTCTATTAAAGCCTCTTCCTCATCAGTCTCATTTCTTTCTCTCTTTCTCTCACTCTCTCTCACTCTCTCTCTCTCTCTTGAAGCCTCTTCCTCCTCAGTCTCTCTTTCTCCCATCCTCTATTGAAGCATCTTCTTTCTCTGTCCCTCTCCGTATATTCTTCTCATCAACAACAATATTCTCCTTCCTTGTCGCCGTGGCTTTTCCGAATCTCTTTCTTAATATTGTGTGGCTGTTTATTGACGCTCAGCTTCCCGCCAATATCTGTTCTGCAAGACGCTTTTTTCACGTCAATTCTTGTCAGGTCTACTTGGCAGCTGCAGCTAGTCGAGAATCCCATATTACTCACATTTATACATATATATATACCCACAGACTATATATACATTTATTACTTACATTGTTGTGGCAGGCTATGGAGTGTGACTGAGCAGTGAGACTGTCAGAATTGGATGAATAGGGAGGATTAGTGTTATCCATAAGGAATGCTGACAGATCATAGTGAAACCTACTATGGAAGCTGTCACTGTGGAGTATCATGACAGACGTTTCAAGGTCGTTATCAGCCCTTTGCAAGCAGTGTATTCCCGTGCCCTATAACGTGAGATTCACTTTAATCTGTCAGCTTTTTTTCTGAGTATAGTGCTTAAGTTACTGTTCAACAAATGCTGTCAAATCGACGTGGATTTGTCAGTTATGAGATTCACTTGAAACTTTCAGCATTCTTTGGAAGAAGCGAAAGAGATTCCCATCCAATCAATGCTGACAAATTGTTGTATCACTCTGGTGCAATATCTTCAAGCTCTTCAACACTTGGCGTCAGGATGCATCTTCCTGATCAGTGGGTAGCTTCATCACACTTTTGAATGGATGGATGAATTAATTTATTTGCCAAAAACAAAATACAAAAAAGCTTTACAAAAAAATCTGGTGTGGCGCACTCACACAACTTTCCTTGCCGTTATGAGAATTGATCACCTGACGCTAGTGTTCACGCGCATCTCAAGTCTACTAATCAAAGATCTGAGCCAGCTGGTGACAAGACAATAACGCTGGAGACACACGAGGTCAGCTATCTCCTGATAGTGGATGATTAAATAGAATCAACAGTTGCCAACAGTTTGCAATTGAATAATCACATTTTCACGAATTTAAAGCTTATTTTCAATTTTAGATGGAAATGCTACTCGTAAATGTTAGACATTTTCATGCTTAAACTTTCCACATGGTACTCTTTGTTTAAATTGTATCTGAAGCCTTATAATTAAGAATCTGAAATCAACCTTTGCATCGATGGGGCGGAGCTTCTGAAATTGTTACAGATATGTGACTTGTGGCAGTTGATACAGCTTATCAATGACTATTTTAGATATAAATTTGATCAAAATAGATGGAGCCGTTCTCGAGAAAATCGTGAAAACCCCTGTTTTTGACAACATTTTCGCCATTTTGGCCGCCATATTGTATTGCATTTGATCGAAATTGTTCGTGTCAGATCCTTATATTATAAGGACCTTGAGTTTCAAATTTAAAGTCATTCCGTTAATTGGGAGATGAGATATCGTGTACACAGACACACATACACTCATACACACACACACACCACACACACACACCACACACACACACACACACCACACACACACACACACACACACACACACACAACACACACACACACACACCACACACACACACACACACACACACACACACACACACACACACACACACACACACACACACACACACACACACACACACACACACACAGACAGACCATTACCCAAAAACCACTTTTTTGGATTCAGGGGACCTTGAAACATTTACAAATTTAGAAATTGGGGTAACTTAATTTTTTTCGGAAAGCAATACTTCCCTTACCTATGGAGATAGGAGTGATAGGGCAAGGAAAGCAAAAACATTAGTTTTCTAATACACAGCATCTCAAAGAAATTTAAAATATAACTTACAGTGTATATGGAGACATTTGATACTCATGAGCTTTATATGTGATGTGTATCTGCCATACGCTGAATATATGAATAATTAGTTTTCTCAAAAATATCAATTTGATCTTTCACACATTGCAAAGTCAGTTATCTCCTCTGTTCTCGCATGTCAATCAAATTAATTTTTGAAGAACAATAACATTTAGAATTCAAGCTTTTGTAGAAGAAGTTGACCACATAGACCAGCTTATGTTGTTTAGACTACAACCGTTTATTGAATCAATCTATTTTATTCATTACTAGCCGTCAGGCTAGCTTCGCTCGCCATATCCGTCTAGCCAGGGGGCTCCGCCCCCTGGACCCCCGACTGCATCGTCCACGAATGAGATCAGCAGGCTCGCTTCGCTCGCCTGCATTTTTCATTTCAGCATTTTTATCATATGTTAGGACAATCCAGTCGGGGGTCCAGACTAAACGGATACGGCAAGCGAAGCGAGCCTGACGGCTAGTAATATAATATTCTCAGGATTGAAGTAGCAGTGCCCAATCAATTTTTCCGCGATAAATGCATTTGAATCTTCAACTTGGTGCCAACCTAACAAAGTCAACTCAACTTAATGCCAATCTGACAAAATTATTAATTTAGTTGCCAGTTAACAACTGTTTCGAAGAGGTACTCTATCTAGATTATAGTTCTATAGTAACATATGATATGGAAATTTCAATTATAATTAAAAGATTAGGAGAAGAAGAATATACATGCTAAAAGACGAACTTTAAACCCTTAAAAACAACCCTTAGAGTTAAAATATTGCCAAAATATTTCTTAGTGCGCCTCTAAAGGTCCAACTGAACATACCTACCAAATTTGAATGTTTTTGGTCCGGTAGATTTTTAGTTATGCGAGTGAGTGAGTGAGTGAGTGAGTGAGTGAGTCAGTCAGTGAGTGAGTGCCATTTCGCTTTCATATATATAGACTATCGTCAAAGCGTTTTCATTTTTCATTATCATTAATCCCCTCACTTATTCCATCTTGAAATATTAAGCTGTGTTTACACCGAAATTATCAACAAAATGTTTATTTCTCCGTCCTTATAGATTCTATTGGTTTAAACGGAGCTTGACAAACACATACGCACATCATCAGTATGATAAGTTATGTTCAATCCAATAGAATCTATAAGGACAGAAAAATAAATATTTTGTTAATAACTTTGGTGTAGATGCAGCTTTAGCTGGAATTCAGTCATTTACAGCCATATGCATCATATTATCTCAGTTTGAATGGAGATATTCAATCAATATACTGTCCATTCGAATTCGGAATGTGAGACATTATAATATACCAGATTGTATGCATAGATCAATGCATCCTTCATTCATACGAGCTCAAATAATCTCCATGTTAACCTAGGTTAGCGATATACAGCGATGACGCATGTGAATGATCCTTGTAAGCACTTATTCTATCTCATTCAACACCATTTCATTCATGGGATGAAAATTCATCCACAGTTTGTCCCCAAATGATAGAATTATTAGGTCGAGTGATAGAGAGCACTCGAAAATCCTAGCACTACCTGATGAAGGATATTTTTATTCCAGAAAGTTTGAGCCGAACAGAAAATGGCTTGTAGGGAATGAGTTTGCTTCCACCTCAGGACGGTCGCAATTAATTGAAGTCGTTAATGTTCCTGGAGTGGTTACTGGTAACCGTTATCTGACTGACCATCGAGATTGGGCCAATATCCGTAATCAATGACCTGGAATGTGAAATGTTTCAGCTCTCAAAACTCAAAAACACGGTCGCCGCACAATGTCGCTGCACTGTCGCCACGATATCGTTGCTTTGTCGCTCTCCTGTTGCTACACTGTCGCTACAATGTCTTCACTCTGTCGCTGCAATGTCGCTACTCTGTCGCTCAATACCGTTGCTGCTCTGTCGCTGCTCTGTCGTTGCAATGTCGCTGCTCTGTCGTTGCCCTGTCGTTGCCCTGCCGCTGCCCTGTCGCTGCCATCTCACTGCCGTGTCGCTTGTGACTTTTCCCCCGGTTGATAATGGTCGGCTTTTGTGGTCTCCTATCCATTAAGCCATTATCGTTCCACTTGACTCCCTCGGTTTTCATACAATTTGCTCCCAGAACGAATCTAATGTGACTTGCTAAGTTTGCATAGGCTAAAACATGCTCCCAGAACTGATCCAGTATGATTCTCGAGTACTTGCACATTTTTGTTTCCAACCGGTCCAATTTCAGTTGAACGGTTTGTGGGGAAAACATTGGACTTTCGAATTTTGATTCATTTTTTCATGAATGATTTTCAAAATGAGTAACTGGTCCCTACAAGATGAATGCCGGAGCAAGCTTTGATTTGAAGTTATAACAAAGGCCAATCCATGAATGAAACGAATGCAACTCTCCATCTTATCTCAAGTATTGGGAATTCAAATTCTCTGAAAGTTTTTCGTAGTACCCTTTCCTTAAGACTGATTACTATTCCAACTATCTTTGATGTGAATTCGAGGGATTTGGATTATTATGTGACCTCAGATGTAATAAAAGTATTTCTCCAAGAAATCCTAAAGATACCCTGATGAAATATTCTACCAAAAAATAGATGATAATACCTCAATCAAGACACTTCCACATAACATTCAGTAGGTAGATGAAACCATAACCTATCTTTGAATTTCCATGTTCTATTTTTAAATAAGCAATATCATAATCCTCTCGGAGAAAACGTAGTATTTCACTAAAATGATCATGAAATCCAATTAATAGTTGAATAACAATTTCTTGAAACTACTACACTTGATGGTATAATCATTCTTTTCCACTTGAAATCCTATTGTATTGAGGGAGCAATTTTTGTATATATCGTATCTTGCTATTTTTATATCTGGTTATCTGGATATTTATATGGTTATTTATGTTCAACGGATCTCGAAAACGTCTCTAACGATTTTCACGAAATTTGGAACATAGTAGGTTTATGATATGAAAATTCGATTACACTAGATCTCATCCCAGGGAAAACTCGCTCAAGGACATGAAAAGGATAATTCATTCTTGGAAAACAGATGATAATTTTGTGGTCTCTCGATAACAGAAGTTTCGTGTGCATCTATTTTCTGGACTATTTATAGTGTATAAATCAAAATTCGGGGAAAAAACAGTTTTGGGCTGTGCCTGTTAGTCCTTCCCCAATCATTTTAAAGAATTGTGTTCGGTTTATCAAAAGTCAATAAATAAATAACGAGCGAAGCTCGATTCCCCGACATTGATTTTGAATCGATAACAATCTGTTCCATAATTCAATCTAAAATTCACTCAAAATAATGTGCAAATTCTCTATGAATGACAACCATTCCAATAACTCAACTATTGAATACTTCTACATCAGATTGTTTTCACCTTCCCACCATTGAAAGTTCTCACCTCTCTATGATTCATTTAAGAATCCATGAAGAAGGTATTATCCTCAGTAATATTAATTCAAGACATGTCTAAGAAGCAATGCATTGACTTCGAATGGTCATTCAGTGGTAATAAAAATAAAACGACGAATGGAATTTCAATGATTATTTTTCTGCTCTCGCAGGACTTAACTGTGCCAAGAAAATTATTGACACTCAATTCCTTGATAGGTTTCAATTGGATGAAACTAGTATAACTTTCATACCACCTTTTACTACTCTAGAAACTCCAACCCCTGCCAAATCAATGATATAAAATAAATCCTTCTGAAAGATTGTAACAATTTGATTGCAACAGTCTCTCACAGCTCCCCACTATTTATTCAAGACAATAATTTTTCTATGAGATTTCTTCTTGACCAATAGAAACACAGTTTCTTCTCTGGCCATCGATATCCACCAATGGCAAGGCGTCTTTCATTGACCAGATTCTCACGCTAATTTACGGATATAAAAACGTCAAGAGTGGTTTATGGCGCTACTGGGCCAGCGGAGTAAATCCTGCTTCCCTTGGAGAAAAGCGTGAAAATGGCAACGGTGAAAAGCGTTTATTTGTTTTCCACCATTTTCCAAGCCACCACCCATTGCTGTTGAATGATTAGTTTCTTGGAGAAGAAATATGCTGGAGTGGGAGATTTAACTATTTTTCTATATTTTTCCACCCTCCTCTTTCAACAAATATCTCTTCGCTCTCTGTTTTTCTCATCTTCCTCTAGTTTACTATTCTTCTAGTTGTCGTTTTCCTATTGATAATCCACTGTTAACGGATTTGATTATTCTTCTGTTTTTTTCCACTATATTGCATTCACAAAGATTCGATTCTCTTACCTAGATTCAAATTGAATCGTCAGCAACCTTATGAATGGAAACATCAATGCTATCCATTCAACCAATGTTGACAATAATTATGCCGTGTGTCAGTCAACGGAATTCAGTTGTTCTGGAAACTCAAATGCCGAGAAAACTCAAAACTTAAACTTAAACTTCAAAAACTCAAACTTAAAGAGCTTGAAGAACTCAACAATTCTCATTATAATGATGCTACGTCAATTTTTCTCAAGCTGCATTGTGATTATCTGCTGTAATTTGCACAAAATACAAATAATAAAATTGCTGATAAGTTTGTCATAATTCTCAAAAGATTGACATCGAACTGATGCTGACAGAATGAAGAGAATACCACTGGAATATCACTACTCAAGGGCTTAGAATGTCAAAGCTTTATATCCTGTTAAGGAGCTCTCAGTTTTGGTTACAAAATAAATTAAGTTTATAAGCTTAATATTATAAGTTAGTGTTTTCATGTTTATTTTGGACTAGAATTTTGTGAAAATTGTACACGTGAAATTCTAACCTTATCTTGGACTGTGTAACCTACAAATTTGGAAGAAAAATAGCACAAGGACTACCTTATTATTTTATCTGACAATGTTATTACATTAGTCTTATTTGTATTGCAAATAAATGAAATAAGCTTATAAGCTTATTAAGCTCATTATCAAATTTAGCTACTGCAATTTACTCTGTTGTAATATGGTTGTGGAATAGACCACACAAACCAACCCACGGTTAGATTAGATTAGACTTCTTTATTTATGTATGTTACAATGATAATAAGCTTACTAATCTTTTGATTAGACAGAAGCCTGAAGGAGTCAAAAAAATTAAAGAGAGAAATAGAAAGTTTTTGGTATTTTATTTTTTGTCATAGTCATTCAATTCCAGCTGTATTACATCCATGAAATCAAGCCGGTAAACAGCTGATTGTAGAACAAATAAACATATGATTCTCATTTCAGCATACTCTACTGTAATAAAATCATATTTTTTCTTTACAGTCGAGTATGTTTCCTAGTTCCGAATTTGGAACAGCAAAACTGGTACGAAAACCGCCTTTTAGCGCTCCAGGTGGAAATTTTGTCAACCACAATCAAGAAATTCCTGATTCGAAACTTGTAAACTAGGTTATGTTTATAGAATGCATGTAGTAATGTCAACACAAGCAGGTAATGTTTTCTGTATCTCAATTATTCTTTTCTAGATTATTATGACAAAAAATAGTGTACGTTACTTGGACGTGAATGTCTTTTGCAGTGCTCGAATAAAATTCTAGTATCGGCTAACGCCTCGACTAGAAACATCATTCTAGCACGCAAAAGGGCCCTTCCCGTCCTTGTGACTTAAGATACTATTGAGTTTTGTGAACTCAAAATAATATTGTACATTAACATCAATTTATTATTGGAACAAGTTTTACTCACTTTTATCAAAATTCGCAAAGTGGAAAGATTTAGGTGAGGTCTGTTGGTCCTTTTCTGATCATGTACATTACTGTGAAATGGAATGTTTGAATAATTAAATAATGGTAATTGTATTAATATAATAGCCATAGTTTTGGTATTATATCCATTCGTTATTGCCATATATTTTATTAAAAACATATGAATACACTAACATATGATCAAAATAAAAATCTTCCAGTAGTATTTATTTTTTTAATTCGTATCACTTGAAAATGGCATAAATGACCGAAACATGTTGTGATAAAATATTTTAAAAAAAGCGTACTGAGATTTTTATTTTCTTTATATTTATATTAAAATATTGTATCTATCTGATAACCAAGCATCAGGTTAGCAGCGCAGCCAGAATCTTCCTTTGCTCCTTGACTTGGCGTACAATTCCTCTACTACTCCTTACCATTATTTTTTCCTCTCCTGACCTCGTTTTGGCTCGCACATAGCTGAAGAATGGAAAGCATAGAAGAGGAATTGAATTACTTACGGAACAGTAAGTGGAGAAGAACGGAAGAACGGTTGACAGGCGGACAAGTAGGAGAAAGAAAGAGAGAGCGCGAGTGAGGATGAGGGAGACAAGTGGTTCTTGGCAAGATTTACCGTTGATAAAATTTGTAGCTCCACTCCACATTCACGAGTAGGCCGACTGTCATGGAAAAAGAGGTAAGAGTCTGTGTTTTGTGTTGAGTAGATGTAGGGGTGGAAGATGGAAGAATTTGTACGAAATAATATTCAGTTGTAGGAATAGACAGAAGCCTGAAGGAGTCAGAAAAATTAAGGAGAGAAATAGAAAGTTTTTGGTTTTTTATTTTTTGTCATAGTCATTCAATTCCAGCTGTATTACATCCATGAAATCAGCTGATTGGTAAACAGTTGATTGTAGATCAAATAAACATATGATTCTCATTTCAGCATACTGTACTGTAATAAAATCATATGTTTTCTTTACAGTCGAGTATGTTTCCTAGTTCCGAATTTGGAACAGCAAAACTGGTACGAAAACCGCCTTTTAGCGCTCCAGGTGGAAATTTTGTCAACTACAGTCAAGAAATTCCTGATTCGAAACTTGTAAACTAGGTTATGTTTATAGAATGCATGTAGTAATGTCAGCACAAGCAGGTAATGTTTTCTGTAGAATAGAATAGAATAGAAATATATTTATTGAGCAACAAAATATGAAAAACATCACAATACATGATTTTTTTTTATACATAATATATATTTTTTGACATGACCAGTTGGTCGTCTGCCAAGTTGAGTTATTTTATTATAGATTTTTATTCGTTTTTTTGGATTTGAATTAGAAAATATAAACAATATACATGCAAGAAATTTTACTACTACAGTATTTGAGTAAGAGAAGCGATCACGTATTATATTCTCCTATTAGAATTTTCCTGTATGCCCATGCACTTTTAACAAATCCTATCAGTGCCCTCCAATCACTACCATTCAAAAATTCAAAGACCTTATCCTCTGATATAACTCTATTACCCAAATGTGCCCTTCTCATCTCTCCTAATACAGGACATTTCCCCATGAAATGTAGAATATCCTCTTCTTCCCTCGTGTTGCACAACGTGCATATCGTCTGTATCCCTTCCCGTCCTACACTCCTGTTCAAATACCACAGTCCTCCTCTCGTTCTGAAAATTATAGATTTTTCATTTCGGGTGAAATTCTTTTTCAAATAATTATTGCGCTCTGTTAGTGGGTTGAGACGAGAGTATACGTAATGCAGCCTAGATTGTCTGGCACGTGCTATCCACTTCTCTCTACACTCGTCCTTCATAAATTCATTGATACTCTTCAATCTCTGCCTCCACGTACCCTGCACGCCCATCTCCCATTCCGGCAATTCAATCCCACATTTTTCTGCCTGCGTTTTCCATATCCTGTACCAACCTACTTTTTGTTCTATCATTTTTTTGCGCGAGTTTTCTTGGTAATCTGTTTGGCTGCAGAGATAGAATTTTCAGGATATAGCTGTAGTGCAGCTCGTACAAGTAGTGATATAGATTACACGTATTCGTCTCAAGATAGATAATGTGATTGGGCGTTGACTGTGGCAGAGAGAACAATCTCTTAATGAAGGACCTATGAAGTCGTTCCACATCTTCAAAGTTATTATATCCCCACACTTGCCCTCCGTAGCTCACAAGAGCTTTTATTACTGCATGGAACATTATCCACTTACTCTCCTCCTTTACTTCATTCTGCGCTACAAAAAAATTCCAAACATTATTTACAGCAAAATTCGCCACCGCTACACGTTCTCTCACATGCTCACTAAACTTCATTTGAGTAGTGAATGTTACTCCTAAATATTTGTAACTGTTAACTACACCTATATGCTCGCGTCCCCAGTACCACCTTTCATGCATCGCCAGTCGTCCGCCTTTTCTAAATACCATTATCTTTGTCTTATCCGAATTTATTTTAAGTCCCCACTTCTCGCAATAATTTTTTAAACACACTATCATTCTCTGTAAAGCTTTGGGTGTGGATGCAGTCATCCGCATACATCAGACCCTTAATATTTAATTCATCTATCCATATTCCATCTTCCATACCATCAAAAATGTCATTTATGAAGAGAGTGAACAATAGCGGGGAGAGTAAGCATCCTTGTTTTAATCCGTTATCTGTACTGAATGCTCCACTCATAGATTTTCTCAGGTGTCCTTCTAAATAGATTGAATAAATGGGTAGAAATTCGTAGGGTGATAAAAGAAGAACAAGCAGGTTTCAGGAGGGGATACAGTACAATAGACAACATATTCAATTTATACAGTATTATTAGTTTGAAGGTGAAGGGAGGGAAAAATAAAGTGTATTGTTTATATGTAGATTTCAAGGCCGCTTTTGATAATATAGATCGTCATGCGTTAATTTATAAGTTGTTTCAGATAGGGCTATCCACCAAATTTGTGAATATAATCGAGAAATTATACAGGAATACACGTGCATTCGTATGGTGTAAGAATAGCCAAGGCAAAGACGATGTTTTCTGTATCTCAATTATTCTTTTCTGGATTATTATGACAAAAAATAGTGTAAGTTACTTGGACGTGAATGTCTTTTGCAGTGCTCGAATAAAATTCTAGTCTCGGCTAACGCCTCGACTAGAAACATCGTTCTCGCCTGCAAAAGGTCCCTTCCCGTCCTTGTGACTTAAGATACTATTGAGTTTTGTGAACTCAAAATAATATTGTACGGTAACATCAATTATTGGAACAATTCTCGCTCACGTCTATCAAAATTCGCAAAGTGAACATATTTGGGTGAAGCCTGTTGGTCCTTTTCTGATCATGTACATTACTGTGAAATGGAATGTTTGAATAATTAAATAATGGTAATTGTGTTAATAGAATAAATATAGTTGTAATGGAAACTGTTTTTATTTTGTGGCTTTCAATTTCTTAAAATTGGTCAATATTATTCAATCTATCAAAGACTTAGTACAATACTGAAATCCTTGTTACTGACAATCTCTGTCGTTCCGTTTCCTCTTTGGAACACAATCTGAACAATTCAATTCAACCTTGTTCGTATCTGAACAGTTCGATAACTATTCATGAATTAACAGAGTTCAGATCATAATAATGTTGGAACAAGAAGTAGAAGTAACAAGACGTGACACTATAATGGGAAGAAATCTGAAAGAAGGTCTTATAATAGTAATGATAAAGATCAATTTAATAAATATCATATCCAATATTAAGAATCTAGGAATGTGGTAGTAGTGGGGGCCGTCCATCAATAGCTCTGAACAGCATACTACGTATATGTCGCGCTGGGTGTTCTAAGGATAAGGAGTGAATTGAGATTTAAAATTGAGTTGGTATATTAATTATTGAAGAACCAAAACAAGGTAAGTGGAGAGGTATTATACCGGACAGGAGAAAAATGATAAAGAGTAAGAATAGAATGAAGGAAAAGAAAAAGGAGGAAAAGAATATGGAGAAGCATAAGACTGAGTAAGAGCCACTCAATCGAGAAACAATATTCACCAAATATTCTCGAATAAGTAGAGAAAGATATTAATATTAGGAATTCTGGTAAGATTCAAGTTGAAAAAACAGAACAAGAATAATTATAGTGCACAGGTGAAATACAATGAGAAGAAGAAGAAGAAGAAGAAGAAGAAGAAGAAGAAGAAGAAGAAGAAGAAGAAGAAGAAGAAGAGGAAGAAGAAGAAGAAGAAGAAGAAGAAGAAGAAGAAGGAGAAGGCGAATAAGACGGAGTACCTTTCCACTTGACAGTATATCAGTGGAAGAAGGCTAGAAAGAGAGGATGAGCGGGAGAGAGTATGAGTGTCAGAGGAAGAGTGATAGGGAGTCAGATTGAGAGGGATAGATGTAGAGAGATTGAGTGGGAGAGAGAAAGAAAGAGGAGAGAGAGAGAGGAGAGAGAGTTAGAACGGAAAAGAGATGGGAGAGAGAGTTGGGACTGAAGAGAGAGAGGAGTGGGTGTTAGGACGAAAGAGAGAGAGAGAGGAGAGTGTGTGAGGACTGAAGAGAAAGAGAGAGCAAGAGAGAGAGAGAGAGAGAGAGAGAAAAACAAGCGATGGCCGGAGTCCGTCGTGTGGAAACTTGCAAGGAAAACATCTCAAGAAACAACTGAAGTGCCAGGGTGTAGTTTATTACTGTCATTTGAAGGAGAAATCTACTTTTGGAGGATGCTGTCCTTCTTGAAACCCCTCTATTCCACCCCCACCCCTTCACCCCCTCATCCATCCCCTCACACCCTAATTATCTTTGCGACTTCATTTTGTTTCCGTTTGCAACATCATTATTGCTCTGCAATGTCTCCTTTTTATTATTGTTCCACAGTAAAGCTAGAAATCTGTTGCCAAAGTTCACGGGACCCTACATAAGTTTGTGAACGTGGTTGCTTATTCAAGTTGGAGCGATAAGGAGGGTAGAAGAGGGAGGAGAAGAGTTGGAAAATGATAGGATGTCGTTATTAGAGAAAAACCAAGGAAATTTCATAGAATTAGGATAGGATGGAACGACTGCTTTTATTTTTGACTTTTATTTCAGAAGTAGGCGAAGAGGAACGAGAAGAAGAAAAACGAGCAAAGAGAGTAAGAATAGTAGGACTATATTAGACAAGGAAGGACTAGAATAGTAGCTGGAGGATGTGAGCGATAGAAAACAGATATTGAAAAATGTGAGGTGATGTGGAAGAGAATTTATAATAATGATTGAGAAGAAGGAGAATGCAAGAAACACTTTAAACTATGTTCCATCAATTAATTATGCTGAAATGGGAGTTAGAAGAGAAAATAATAGAAGCAGATGATATAGAGATGAATCATTGTGGATTGATGGATAGTCTTAGAGAAATTGATTTGGAGATTTGTTGGTGATGTGAAATAACCAGGAATAGGGGAATAGATGGTGAAGAAGTGGTGGGGAAGTAGTTTTAAAAATTATGAGTGATAGAAACATAATATTCTCTAGAATAAAAGGATGAAATTATGAAGTGAGAATGAGGGAAGAGCTGGACTGGAGGAGAAGAAACAAATGATGAGAGAGAAGATAAGAAATGAGGAATCTAGGAAGAATATAGGGAGAATGAAGTGAGAGTTTAGAAATAATGTAGAATGAATGTAGGGTGACTGTAGGAAGAATGTAGAAAGAATGTGTGTAGTATGTGGGAAAGATGAAAGAAGAATGTATGACGAATGTATGAAGAATGTAGGAAGAATTTATGAAGAATGTATGGAGAATGTATGAAGAATGTATAAAGAATGTATGGAGAATGTATGAAGACTGTACGAAGAATATATGAAGAATGTATGTAGAATGTATGGAGAATATATGAAGAATGTATGAAGAATGTCTGAAGAGTGTATGAAGAATGTCTGAAGAGTGTATGAAGAATGTATTAAGAATGTGTGAAGAATGTATGAAGAATGTCTGAAGAGTGTATGAAGAATGTATGAAGAATGTATGAAGACTGTACGAAGAATGTATGTAGAATGTATGGAGAATATATGAAGAATGTATGAAGAATGTCTGAAGAGTGTATGAAGAATGTATGAAGAATGTCTGAAGAGTGTATGAAGAATGTATTAAGAATGTGTGAAGAATGTATGAAGAATGTCTGAAGAATGTATGAAGAATGTATGAAGAATGTATGAAGAATGTATGAAGAATGTATGAAGAATGTATGAAGAATGTGTGAAGAATGTATGAAGAATATATGAAGAATGTATGAAGAATATCTGAAGAGTGTATGAAGGATGTATGACGAATTAAAAAAGAATTTAAGAGGAATTTATGGAATATATATGAAGAATGTAAGGAGAATGTATGAAGAATGAATGGAGAATGTATGAAGAATGTATGAGGGATGTAGGGAGAATGAAATAAGACAGTGGGAAAAATGTAGGAAGAATATGGAAGGAATACGAATAAAAAATTCCAGGAAGAATCTAGAGTAATGTGAGAACAGGATGATAAGAAGGTTAGTATGAGAAGAGAAAACTGATAAAAAGAAAACGAAAGGAACTGATAACCGAAGGCAGAAAATAACGTTCAAGATTCCTAGAGTTCTCTCTAGGATCAGGAATAATCAACTATCAGACAAAAGATTGGGGATGAAAGCTAGAGGAAAACAGGAGAGTAGAGAAAGTAGAAATGAAGTCGAATAAGAAAGAAAAGGATAACAATAAAAGACCGTGGTAGTTAGTAGTAGTACTGTAGTTGTTGTAGTATTGGAAGAATAATGAGGTCAGAATAAGAAACAGGACTGTACCGTACAGAACTTTATTAACCTACAGAGAAAACCACTTCAAACTGTCAGCTTTACTCATGATTAACTCCAATGCTTTCCATTGACCTGATGCTGACAGTTTTGAGTGAATCACACACTTCAGTAGCTCACAGCAGTCTGAGAAAAATATACTTTTTTTACAGCTCTGAGTTAGAATGCTCGTTCGGTCCCGACTGGGTACGGTAATAAGTGTTGTTCTCCAAGGAAGTATCGACAGATGGTCTGTGATTTCACGAAAACTTTCTGAAATATACGCTCAGACTTGATTAAGCTGGAGTTTCCTGTTCGTTAGACTGTATTGTGTTGAACTGCTCCACGTAATACAGGAACCAGGATATCCTAATGTTACAACCATCAACAGTAGTTTTGTTCAGGATGTATTTTCTTGGGACTTGAGATTGTCCTCTGTTACTTTTTCAGTATTTGTTTTTGTGATACATAGTGTTCGGGAACAAGCTCATCATGATATGGACAAAAGAGAACAATCAGTTACAAAAATGAAGAAATATAATCAGGTTAATTAAGAAATATAATTATCGTTATTGATTGTTTTTATTGTATGTAAAGGATTATTTTTATATATCCCTCAAATAGCTTACAGCTAGAGGGATATTATCGCACTATTGTAATACTCAAATAAATAAATAAAAAAATATCAGAAGTTTAAGAATTCTATAGGAATGTGTATAGGGAACTTTTGAGTATTTGTTATTGTTAATACTGTTCACGAACAAGAGCCTTATGATATCAGAAGGTTCAAATATTTCATTAAAATGTCTGTAGAAAACAATGTCAGATGAATGTTATCCATGTTATCGGATGGGCAAGTTAAATTGTCGGTCCCGGCTAAATTATGCCAGTATCAAGGCCTATTGACGGTTCAAATGATATATTCAGACGAGTAAACCTTCCGGTAGTCGCGCCCTACTCAATCACACGAGCAGTCGCGTGCTGTACTTTTTACAACATCCAATTTTCCAAGTGTTATGTACTTTGTTTACTGTCAAAACATATCAAGCTAATCAATAGTATAATTACTTTTTCCATATTCTTGGATTATTTTACGCCTATGAACATTTGGATGATTACCATTTCATAGCCCAATAAGGTCCACCAAGCAATGCCATCAATTCTGTGTTATTGGTTCGTTTACAGTCCCCGTAGACAGTCTTTCCCTATCTTTTCCTTAGTTTGTTAATTTTTGTTTTATTTTTATGCACTGTCGCGACTAAATGGCGCCTAAAGACTGAAACATTGCTCGGTTGATACTGCAACTCAGTGGAGTGATGGGGAGAAAGTTTTGGAATGCATAGGTGACTCGTTCACTGACACCACCCCATCCAATAGTTTTTTGCAGCAAAAAAACTGACACTGTTGTACTCTTTAAAACAGCGCGACTGCCGGAAGGTTAAAACTTCCGTCAGGAACTTTCCACCAATAAAATCCATACGAATGTAATTATTAATGGTATCAGTGAAAGAACTTATCAAAGAAATGGAAAAATCATGAAATTAGCTGTATTCAATTCATGAATTCGATTGATTGATATCCTGACAATAAACTTTGAGAAATCCAATGTTTCTCAACTCAATATCTGAAAAATTATCTAATACCATCCTCCATTAATGTTATTCCAAAAGCATAATATTCTTCTCAAGTTTATTTATTTATTCATTATTTATTTATTTATTTATTTTTTTATTCATTTATTTATTTAGATAGAGCAAACAATACAATAGTCGGAAAAGAAAAAACAGGCTATTGCCCAAAACTTCTTCGAATTTCTGATTTTGTCACAAATCGTCCAAATATTATGTAGGTTATGTTCACTTCAATTTCAACACCAAATCTTCAATCTGAAACTATGAATCAAAATAAAACAAAGAATTTCAAATTTAGATAGATTGATAATAAAACTTCCGTTAAAACAAAAACCAAACTTCAAATATTCACAAAAATATAGAATAAAATCACTTTAATTAGTTAGTAGTAGTTATAAGTTAGTAGTTCTATGGAAATTCCATCTTACATTCATTATTCTAAGTGGCAAAAGCATTTCCCCAACGAAGAATTTACAAATTTAGAACAATTCAATTGATTCAACAACACATCAGTCCACTGTGTGTTTAATACAACATTATAGACTACAGAATAAATTATCATTTCTCCACTCATTGGAAAATCTACAATGATCTGAATGTGGGCAATATTTTTCAACAAAGTATTTCTAATGCCATACAGGATTCACAATAATACAAACAAGGTGGAAGCAGGTAAGATACTAGAATAATCCATAGAAATGCATCATACTTAACACATTCACATTCTGTTTCATTTCTGCTATAAAGAACAGAGAGTAATTCTACTGTCATTCTGATGAAACGGTTAGAAAAAATAGGCCACTTTGATCACTTCATTGAAACATAGGAAGGGTATCCAATGAGCTTCTTCTCCTATTTATGCTGATGATCTTGTTTGCTACAGTCGCTTTCCTTCTGGTCACTCTTCTCATGCTGATGATGCTGTGGCTGCCATGAATGTTAATATAGCATCTTTGATTGTATGGGCAAAGGCGCATTGCTTGAGTCCCAATGCCAGGAAATGTAAAAGTATTATTGTTGATTATGGCAGACTGTTCAATCAACTGGACTTCAATGCAGTGTCGAAAGTAATGCTAGATGGCCATGCACTTCACTATGAGGAGTGTATCAAGGTTCTGGGAGTTTTCATAGATAAGAATCTTAATTGGACCTATCATATCAACACCTTATCGAGGAGGATTTTCGCAACACTGCATCAATTCAAGAGGTTAAGGAAGTTTCTCCCAACCAACCTTCGTGTTACGCTGGTTCGAAGTCTTGTCCTGCCCATTGTGGACTATGGCAGCATGGTCTACAATGACATGACTGAGGAGCTTAAATATGAAATTGCAGCGTGCATTGAACTATGCAGTTAGGTTCGTATATGATGCAAGAAGGGATGACCATATCACACCTTTGTATAGGAGACTGCAATGGCTGAAACTGAGGGACCGGAGACAGTACTTCATATTATGTCTTGCATATCACCTAGTTGTCGAGGGTAAGGGTCCGCAGTATCTGAAAGAGAGATTCACCCCTCTTGCGCACATCCACCACAGAAACACACGGCAGCACCAGTATTTCCTACAAATTCCACTCCACCGCACAGTTATGTACAACTCCTCTTTTACTGTAGTAGCGTCCCGACTACATCAGTGTTATCGGATGGGCACGTTAAACTGTCGGTCCCGGCTGAAGTATGACAGTCGTAAGGCTCATTGACGGCTCAAATTATATATTCAGGAGGTGGGACCTTCCCGCAAGGGACTCCCCACCAACAAAAGCCATACGAATTTACTTTTTTAGCGTCCCGACTGTGGAACAATCTATCACCTGAGTTGATTTTCTCACCAAGCTTCTATTTGTTTAAATCGAGGCTTCTGTCATCATTGATAAATAATGATACCTTAGCATAAGGTCATTATGATTGGCAGGGGTTTGGTGCATTCATGCTCTCATTCCATAATTACTTCTTTTCTTTTTTATTAAAAGTCTGATCATGATGTTTTGTAATAGGACCACCTTCCTAGTTTATTTCTTATCTATTCCATCTACTCTCTATTGTATTGTATTATGAAGTTTAATATTTCGAATACTTTCATGATAAGTTTCATTCCACATGAATGCAAATAACAACTTTTCTTTCCTCCAGTATTGCTAATGTGATCTAGTATAATGTTGATAGCTTAATATATACTATATTATTTTCTTCGATATTTGGAATTGATCAATACTAGTGCAGAACTGTTGAATAATTATTATTTATCTCTCAAGTTTGTTTCAATTTTATTGTCAATTTTTGTAAATTTTACCATAGGCAACAGCCTAGTAACAATTATCAGTAAATATATCTATATCTATATCTATATCCGCTGTGCAAATTCGAATATCACAAGTTGCTACAGGAGTATTCAAATACTTCTACTTTTCCAATATGCAAACACTATCATACGAGTATTTATAGTAGACCTATCCTTTTTCTGAAGTATTCATTCATACGATTCCATCATGACATCTTGAGGACACTTC